>NC_056748.1:606615635-606873135 GCF_019279795.1 Protopterus annectens
TGTGAGGCAGCAACTCTAACCACTGCACCACCGTGGCCACGCATAAATAAATGTTCATATTAAATAATCCAAAAACTCCAAGGAAAGGGTGCCACAGAACCAGGAACCAATAAAACCACAACAGGCACCCAAAGAGGCAGAAGGTAATAATAAAACACGAGCCTGTAGGTGTAAGCAGCAGCAGGTTTAATCACATAAACACCACACAATACAAAGCGTTTTCATCCACCAGACTTCCTCAGATGTAAAATGAAAGAATGAAGGCTGTGCCTGCTTATATACCCCTCCCAATCCAATTAGTAGTTAAAACAATTGTTTAATTGACACCAATTAAATCCTGTAACTAAAATATTCGTGACAACCTACCAACTTGCCACAAATACAGATGAAAGTAGATAAAAACATGCACATTTTTAAAAGAACTTTAAAATAAATATATAAATACTGAAACCATCACAATGTGTTGGACAGATAAATAAACTTGAATCAAAAACCAACAAAAGGAACTTGCAAAACAATATATATACTTATTTTATAGTTTTGCAGCTCTCATTTTTAAAATAGGGGCAATGGATATGTATTCATTCAGCCCTGGGAATCTATTGGCTTCCAATAACAACTGCCAAAATATGTCTCTCACCTCTATCCTATTTTCCTATGGGCCCCCCCTCACATCACATTGCACCTTCTCTACAACAAAGAAGCCACATTTTGCTTGGGGACATGTCAGTGTATGTTTAAACAAGGCATTTTTAATATCTTCAACTCTAATAGCATATAAATGCTCATAAATCCTCCTTTTGAGTTTGAGTAGTTTTTCCAATGTAAAATGCACCACAGGTTTTACATAGGGCTAAATAAATCAAGCCTTCACTATTACAGTTGGAAAAACTACTACTCTGAATCTGATGGTCTCTTGACAGGATGTATACAGAATCCTGTCTAAGTATATATGGGCATTGGGCACATGCCCCACATTTGTAGGTTCCCAATTTCTTACATGAAACAATAGAACCATTATGCTCCAGCAAATCCTTGAGGTTCCTGCCTTTTTATATGTAAATCCTAGGGTGTTGGTAAACAAAACATCCAACTCTGAATAACACCTAAACCTGCTCCAGTGTTGAGTAATAATGTTTTTAACCCTAGAGGTATTCTGATTATAAAACATCACATAGTTACCCCCAAGGTTTCTTGATTTCATCCCTGGTAACGTCACCCCTGGTAGTTGTGTGGTACCCTTCACATTTATTGGTACTATCACACTTGTATCTCCTGTTCCCAAAATAGGGGCAAACCTATCCTTTCTCCCATTCTTTACTTCCTCCAAAACCTCATCAGTTAAATAGTTAGGATACTTCCTAGATATAAACATTTCTTTGACTCTCTGACTTTCGTCTTCGAAGTCCGAGTCCAAAGAGGTCATCCTACAACTACGGACAAATTGTCCCTTGATAATACTTCTCTTCTGTTTAAACAGATGGGAACTAGTGAAATATAGGTACAAGTTAGAAAAGGTTTCCTTTCTATATACATTAGATGTAAACTGCTGCCCTAGGATGTCTTTTTTAATAGTGACATCCAGAAAGTTTATATAGTCATGTGTAATATGGGAAGTAAATTTCAAAAAATTAGTGGTATGGTTTAGATAGTCTATGAATTCTGTTAACTTACCCATACTACCTTTCCAAAAAATGCAAATATTATCCAGGCAATGTTTGTAATATACCCAATATTGTGCATATTAAGACTGGAACACAAACTTCTCTTCCCAAACCATGAGCACAATGTTGGCATAAGTAGGGGCACAACTTGCCTCCATGGCCACTCCCTGGATCTGTTTCAACTCACCCTCAAAAAATATAAAGTTGTGTTTCAATACCAAATCCATCAACTCTGTATAAACCAAAAAAGTATTGTGGTCAAGTTTTCCATGTTGGTGAATGGCATCCTGGAACCATTCTGACCCTGTAGAATGTGGAATCACATTAAATAAATCCTGAATATCAAGGGTTACAAATATTAAGGAATCTGAATACATGTTGCTATTAATGCTTCTCAAAAATTCCCAGTAGTCCTTAAGTATACCATTGTCCCTAACCCAAATATCTTTTAATTTTATATCCAAAAATTTGGCCAACGGATAGGTTTCAGAGCCATTGGCTGCCACAATGGGTCTCAGGGGTGGATCCTCCACACTTTTATGTACCTTGGGTATTCTGAAAATAGCAGGGATATGGGGTCTGTCCACACTGACATACTTAAGTGTCCTGGTTTATAAAATTGTCATTCAGCATGTCCTGTAAAACCAAATCAATCTTACGGTATGCTAAGTTAATCTCATTCTTGGATACCCTAACATACCTGTTGGTATCATTAAGCATATCCATCATCTTACTGGAATACAAAATACTGTCCGTGAAGACCATCCCTCCACCTTTGTCGGGTTGCATCACCCTCAGGTATCTATTTTCTTGAATGGATTTGAGAAGTACCTTTTCTTTTCTAGCCATGCTAAATTTACCATGCCATCCACCCCTATATACACTCCTGATTTCTTCTTCGACCTCCCTTTCAAAATTTTTTATCTGGGGGTGTATAGGGGGATTATAGGTACTAGGTCTACTAATACCACTATTAGTACCACCATCCTGTTGCCCCTGAAGCATAATATCTAAATTATTTTTCCGTAGAAAAATCCTCAAGTCTATTAAGCTGTCTACTAAATTACCCCTTGTAGAGGGGATGAATTTAAAACCTTTTGAAAATAAAAGAAAATGTTTCCTGTCAATCTCCTCACTACTGTAATTGTAAATTCTAAAGTCATGTAGGGTGTGATATGGTCCATCCACAGTAATATTCCCTGTACTCCATTGGTTCAATATGTTGGCTAGTCCCCCTTCCTGGCTACCACTCTTATTTATCTCGTGCCGTTTGGGGGACCCCTGTAAAAATACCGCACAGGGGATTTGTGCCTTAACCTATCTGATCTCCTAAGTTCAGGGAATTCAGTATTGTTTGAATCCTGATGTTCCCCCATCCCTGAATCACTGTAGATCACTCTATGGTCCATAGAGTTCCAGGCATTGTGTCCCCCTGGTGGAAAAGAAGAGGAATAAGTACTGTGCTGTGGTCCAGATTTATCAAAAAAAAAATTTTTTCGACCAAATTTGTCATTCTTAGGGTACGGGTATGCTTTTTTCTGTCTGTAATCCCTCAAATCCCTATCTATTTTGCCACACTTCCTTTTAAAAATAACATGACATTTTTCTTCCATCTGTTGCTTAATAATAAAATATTTTCTCTTCTCATTTTCAACAGAAAACATAAGATCATCGGTCACTACTTCATTAATGATAAGATCATTGGTCACTACTTCATTCATGTATTCTATCTCCTGATATACTTGCCCCATAACCCTTTCATTTTCTTTAATCAGGGCTTTCATGACTTCAGAACCACTACGGTCAAACATACTCAAAAATTCTTCGTGAAAGAGGGAGCCTTCCACTACATTGTTCGGAAACTTATAAAAACACAATCCTTTGGGTACTATACCCCTTTTAATACAGTCATGCAAGTAACAATTGTCAATACCTGGAGTTTTATGTTTGTAAATTAAATCAGTGAGTTTTTTAATATTGGCTCTATAAGACACTTCACTGTCTTTCTCAACATCCCGGTCATTAAATATAAAGTTATTATCAGTACCTTGGTGACTGGAAAAAGACTTGTAACTAACAAGCCATGAAGCCAAAGAGGAAGAGTCCGTCCACTCGTGCACTCCATTGTCACCATTAGCCATACTATCAGTCATTTCCACAGGAGCATGTCCCTGAACACCACGTTCCCCTGAAAGGGAGGACTGTCCATTCGGACCTTGGTTCTGGGAATTCAATGCCAAATGATTGTAACAAAATTTTGTTGCAGCTCCCTTCTGTAATGCAGCCTCATCTCTAGTGCCCCTCAACGGCAAACTGGAAGAAGTTGCAGTTACTTCCTCTACAGGCACATCAGCCTGTCTGCGATCCAAATCGGCTTCCTGATTGCATGCAGGAGTGGAAATGCAATCCTTCCTGTGGGTAGGCCTCATAGGGTTGATATCAAAAGAATTGTCTTTCCCTCGCTGAGAGTTACCAGTCATAAGCAAAATCAATTGGGTAAGTTGCCCCTCCACACGAGACAGGTGCGAATCCAGGTCAGTACCTTGAACTGCTTCCCCATCCTGGAAGCTGGCCTCTGCCTCAGATACCTCCATGTAACAAGTAATCCAAAAACTCCAAGGAAAGGGTGCCACAGAACCAGGAACCATTAAAACCACAACAGGCACCCAAAGAGGCAGAAGGTAATAATAAAACACGAGCCTGTAGGTGTAAGCAGCAGCAGGTTTAATCACATAAACGCCACACAATACAAAGCGTTTTCATCGACCAGACTTCCTCAGATGTAAAAATGAAAGAATGAAGGCTGTGCCTGCTTATATACCCCTCCCAATCCAATTAGTAGTTAAAACAATTGTTTAATTGACACCAATTAAATCCTGTAACTAAAATATTCGTGACAACCTACCAACACGCCACAAATACAGATGAAAGTAGATAAAAACATGCACATTTTTTAAAAGAACTTTAAAATAAATATATAAATACTGAAACCATCACAATGTGTTGGACAGATAAATAAACTTGAATCAAAAACCAACAAAAGGAACTTGCAAAACAATATATATACTTATTTTATAGTTTTGCAGCTCTCATTTTTAAAATAGGGGCAATGGATATGTATTCATTCAGCCCTGGGAATCTATTGGCTTCCAATAACAACTGCCAAAATATTTCTCTCACCTCTATCCTATTTTCCCATGGGCCCCCCCTCACATCACATTGCATCTTCTCTACAACAAAGAAGCCACATTTTGCTTGGGGACATGTCAGTGTATGTTTAAACAAGGCATTTTTAATATCTTCGACTCTAATAGCATATAAATGCTCATAAATCCTCCTTTTGAGTTTACGAGTAGTTTTTCCAATGTAAAATGCAGCACAGGTTTTACATAGGGCTAAATAAATCAAGCCTTCACTATTACCATTTGAAAAACTACTACTCTGAATCTGATGGTCTCTTGACAGGATGTATACAGAATCCTGTCTAAGTATATATGGGCATTGGGCACATGCCCCACATTTGTAGGTTCCCAATTTCTTACATGAAACAATAGAACCACTATGCTCCAGCAAATCCTTGAGGTTCCTGCCTTTTTTATATGTAAATCCTAGGGTGTTGGTAAACAAAACATCCAACTCTGAATAACACCTAAACCTGCTCCAGTGTTGAGTAATAATGTTTTTAACCCTAGAGGTATTCTGATTATAAAACATCACATAGTTACCCGCAAGGTTTCTTGATTTCATCCCTGGTAACGTCAGCCCTGGTTGTTGTGTGGTACCCTGCACATTTATTGGTAGTATCACACTTGTATCTCCTGTTCCCAAAATAGGGGCAAACCTATCCTTTCTCCCATTCTTTACTTCCTCCAAAACCTCATCAATTAAATAGTTAGGATACTTCCTAAATATAAACATTTCTTTGACTCTCTGACTTTCGTCTTCGAAATCCGAGTCCAAAGAGGTCATCCTACAACTACGGACAAATTGTCCCTTGATAATTCTTCTCTTCTGTTTAAACGGATGGGAACTGGTGAAATATAGGTACGAGTTAGAAAAGGTTTCCTTTCTATATACATTAGCCATTCAGGGGCTATTAGACTTTGGTAGCATAGTCATCTTTATAAAAGGGGAGTACATATGTAAAAATAAAACTGACTCTTACCACTGTACAGTTAGTGTGAATTCATGAGGATAAGAAAATTCATCACATTTATCATACTGATGCACAAAGTGAGTTTGGAAAGGTGCTGTACCATGTTGCAGTTGTACGTAATGTAAACCACGATATTATAATTCGGCAGGACTTTATTCACTTTTAAGTTAAGTAGTAAAATGTCCACAACCATGAGATACTGTAAAAACAGCTAATACACAAAAATACTGCAAAAAACCACCACAAGAAGAAGATTCATTTATTTGAGCACTTTTGTCCTACTCACATAGTTAGACTTCGTTTGAATAAAGTTTTAACTAGCCTAATTCAGTTTAAATACAGAAATCTCTGGTCTAGTTGTTCGGCTTTGATACTTTCACCACCACAGCCTGGGTTTGATTTCTGGTCCAGGAATTGCAATGGATTTTTGGGTTGGGACTTGGCATATTGGTTAAGGTTTGATTTTGTGTAAGCCAAAATTGGCTTGTCCTAGCTTAAAATGGTCCACAAGAACCGCTAGCCTAGTACTTGCCTATGAACCTAAATATACCATGTCATATGACAAGATCAACTGACGGCATCATATGACAATGTGCAAAAAAAAAATACTGTATTAGTAACACAATACATATGTTACATTGAAAATATATATATAAAAACACATGGATACGTATTGTTAAAAAAATACATTTAAAAATACATTTTCAGAAATTGGCTGCCTGGAATTTAAAAACTCTTTCTTACTAAACTGATTGTCATTTAAACCTGATGGGGTTCCAGCATTTAACCTGAGATCATTTTCCTGGAGTTTGGACATATTCAGTTTTACTTTTTACACTTGTATTTTCTTCTTAGAAATCCAGATAGTTTAGCTGAAGGTCCAGTAATTCTTTAAGAAATATTTGTGTCAAATGCTAACTGTAGGCAATTATTTTCTATCTTGTTCTCTTTAGTTGAGCAAAGTTTCTTTTGCCATGTGCAATTCCACATTTTTCTGTTCAAGTGTTAACTGTACTGCTTAACTTGTTGTATCTTAAGTATTACCATTTATTCACTCCTTAAAAAGCTTGTGGCTGGCCATCTACTTATTTATTACCTGATAGAGTATTTATTGCTGTTTAGTGACAATCTGAAGGCATCCATCTCTAACTGGCTAGAGTTCTCTGTGGCCCAGTCATTTGTGTTTATAATTATTTTAGTTACTAATGAGTGAACAGTAATTGGGAGGTCCTCAGCCTAATAATCTAGAGTGGTTGCAATTTACTACACCAGTCTAGGGCAAAAGGCTGTATTGTTGGAAAATGTTAATGGACTTCCCTGGAAATTAGTGTGCAAGTGAATGCATGAATTCAAGTGCAATTACTGTGGACAAGTGAGAACTTAAGGACACAAGCTTAGAGAGAATGGTGAGAGACAGGATTGGGGAGCTAAGCCAAAGACTGCTTGGCTCGGTGGTTAGTGAAGCATGCTCATGAATGTGCATGCTGTTATGGCCAAGGCAATGGCATAGCCAGGAGGGGGCATGAGGGGCGGTCCACCCCAGGTAGCACTTTTCCGGTCTATTCGCATCACACTGTTGATGTGCCATATGTGAAGTTTAAATGCTACTTTTGCGTGCAAGCCAAGAGCCAAGTGGATGTTTATGTAGGGAATTCTGAGTGTGGAGTGAGTTCAACTGCAAACAAGTAAGGAGATATTTTTAAGCAGCTCTCAAGTAAGGAGATATTTTTAAGCAGCACTCAGTCTAATGGCCATATTTTTGCAGCTTTACTCTTTCGGTGTTTAATGAGCGTATTTCTGCAGCTTTACAGAAACTTATGTAGACATATGCTCTTTCTTGTGTGCATCAGTTCAACAGGAGTCAACTGCAGCAAGTAAGTGAGGGGTGGGTGTATGTGTGTGTGTGTGTGTGTGTGTGTAGGTGTGTGTGTGTGTGTGTGTGTGTGTCTGTGTGTCTGTGTGTGTGTGTGTGTGTGTCTGTGTGTGTGTGTAATGCCCCATTTAAGTGTTACTCAGGCTCAAACCCTGTACCTTGTGTACAGGGAACAAGAGCCTGAATTCTCTACCCATTCAAGGAACTGTCCCGGCTTGGAAATGTGTGGCTCATACTTTTGATCTATTCCTCTTAAAATTTCTGGTTTTCTGGCAAATCAGTGAGAACTGAATTCACTAATGACATCTAAGTTTCAGCCTTCTTATCTTTCAGGAAATGCATGGTAATACAAAATATTTTATTTTGCAACTTTCAAGGTTATACAAGCAATGTTTAAAATGTGTCCCTAGTTTTGTGCTTTTTGTCCCCCCCCACAATAAATGTTGGCTTTTCAGATTTATTGTGCTGCAAAGTTGACATATATAGTTATGTCAAGTATTTTACAAGGAGCTGAGAGCTTCAGGAGAAGAGAAGTTTAGTATTGTTAGTACCAAGCCTGTTTGCATTGTTTGTAGCACAGCACGTAGTATACTTGCTTTTGATGCAGAAGGCTGTGGGTATTGTAGATGGATTGCTGATTCTGTACTGTGTTATACTGTAAAGGGGGTGGATGCTGCAGTCCTGAGAAAGTCCTCCTTTGGATGAGGCACCTAGTAACTGCGAACCTGTTATCAGTTTTCCATCCATTTCCTATTGCAATATTACTAACACCATTTTTTTTTAAATGTAACACAGGTAATTTATTCTTCAAAGGCAGCAGGCACTTTATTTGTAGATGAAACAATGATATAAACTTGCTTGCTAGCAGCAACCTCTTAATTAGTTACAGATGTCTTTAATGTGGAATTATTTAGATGACTTTTACTTCTGCAGAGATTGCGCATATTTACTGATATTGTTGGATTGCAATGGCAAAAGTCTGAGTAGACTTTTATGATGGAAATTATATGAATTGGGCAGTTTTGTCATTATTGATTCATACATTGTTTCATTGCTTACTGGAAAAATGTTCAAAACAATAAATTTAAAATGTGCTCAAATAAGTGTGCTGTATTAAACTAGGAATATAATTTAATGCAGGAAAGTGAATCAAAGAACACATGTATGTTTGCATGGTCTGAAATGTGTGCGCAAAGGACCTATGATTTGAAAACAGCCACTGGCCACATACAATTTCTTTGAATGTGGGTTTCAATGCTGTTTCAACGAATGTGAGTATCAAGGGCAGAGAAGCTTTAATGCTAAGTCTGTTTTCATTGAGACTGAATTGCTTTGTTTAGCAGATGTCTATCAGTGTTTGTCCTATAAAATTTACAATAACAATTTTTAAAATTAAATCCAAATAATCACTGTAGAAGTAAAGCATAAAGCAGTATTTGCATTATGATGTTTATGGTAAATGGGGAGAAATAACCAAGTAATGGGACACTGGAATGGCTATGGGGGGTGCTATGTATGGAGGGGCATATGACTATGATTTTTGCAAGGGGAAGGGGTGGCAAACTCAGACAACTCCAAGCGGCATAAACTCTAGCTATGCCACTGGACCAAGGTATACATAGTGAGTTGCTTAGTGCTTCATATTTATGGACCTTTTTTGTACTTTAATCTTTTCAGGACCAGTAGTGTGATTCAAGAGACCATATTATTGGTAGCCAACTGATTTATTATTTTTGGATTTAAAGTTAACTTGTAGGTGGACAGTGGAGTAGATAACAGTGCCATATCCCTTGTGTGCTGCCAACATTAGAGTTGTATTTGATTTGTCTTAATGCTGACTTCTGGATGCCATGTAATATCAATAAATGTGTCATTAATGTCATCATATACCAGAAATGTAATAAAAATGGCTCCCATTCCTGTACAAGATGGCAGTTCAGTAAGAATGATAACATTTCACTCATCATGAATACATTTGTCCTAGGTACTAGACTCAATGCATTCAGGGATGCAGTCATTCTTAAAATGGTTATACAGTCCATTTATCTTAGAGTGGCAATAGGTATACTGCATATTAGATTAGATTATTTAAAGTGTTTTCTATGTGAAAAGTAATGGAATCTGATGAAGTCTCGTGTGTAGAGACGAAATGCGCTAAATCCATTTGTATTTTTAGTCTTACTTTTATTCTTTGGCACTGATGTTCTTGTACGTATCGTGGTCTCATTCTGCATGTTTGGAATAAAGTGTTCTAGCAGGTTCCGAGTGTTCACAGTGGAATTATTACAAGAGGACAGCCTTTATTGCTACCAGGAAGCGTATGTTTGGTTCTTGGTTGCTATTCCATCCTTTCACGGACTGGAATTACTTCTTTTTGGTTTTCGCTTTCGCTGGTGGTATGAGGAGTCTTTTACATACTAATATAGACATGGAAAATCAATCTTTACTCAGCAAGCTCATTAGGGTTATACAAACCCACTCGCAGAGTACACCATTAACTATATCATCACAGGAATCGGTTAACACCATTCCGTGTGGCCAAGGAAGCCCGGGTGACGTTGTGGAGCAGACGCAGAACTTGACATCATGAGCGAGCGACAAGAGAAATAACACTCATTCTCCAAACACCAGAGGAGAAGAGAGAGTCATTTGTAATGGTAACAACGGGGAAAATACGAGAGATAATAGATTGGAAGGAAGAAATGATACCCATGGTAGACTGTTTGAATCGCTCAGAATGGTGGACAAGTACCAGGACATTGATTTTGGGGAATGGTTAGGCAGATCATTTTCCATTAACCAAGCACCTCTGGAGAAAATGCAGCCTGTGAACGCTACATGCAAGGACAAATGTAAGATGTTTAAGAACCAATTGTCCAAATACAGGAATTTAGCATTGGACAACTGGTATTTGAATAAATGTATTGAATTAAACATTGTTCCGAAGGGTTTGAGACTTAACAAATTTCCCAATAACATTGAAGGGAACAATGAATTTTTTAAAGCTATATGCAAATTATTGAATGACTGTGGCATAGCAATATTGAGAGTTATGATAGAAAACAATGTAAAAACTATGGAAATGTGCAAACAAGAAATTGACAAATTACAAAGAGAAATTAGTGAAGATATGTTATTTACAATAAAAGAGTACAAAAACATATATTGTAGAACTTTACAAGATGTAGATTATCAGTTATCCAACAATCACAAAAGGAAGATGGGGAAGAGAGCGTGACAGAGTTGACTATCACGAAGGGAAAGCCTATGTGAACTTCCACAAATACAGGCACCCTAGGGGTGCCAACTTTAATCATTTCAAAGCACCAAGGGGGAGGGTGGAACCATATTTCTCTAGAATGGATCAATATGAGGCACAGAATGAAGGAATAGAGAGGGATCATTATGTTTTTGAAGAAATAGGGGACCCTTTAGGGGACAGTCCAGGACCAAGATGGTCCGAGAGGATAAGGAATCAGAACAGGCAACAATCTTATGCGGAGGTGACAGGTCAACAGTATGGATGACAAGAGGGGAGAGGAAGACACAGGAGGTGAATAGGGACGAGGTAGTCACACTCAACATGGGTTTTATAGGGGGGATGAATGGAATTGAGGAGACGAGGGAGGATACAAATGATACCTCAAAAGAAAAAGAAAAAAAGTATTACCTGAGGAAGATATATCTGAGTTAAATAATACTGAAGAAGAATTATTCTATGAACCCTGTGAAGTTAACAGCCACAATATTATTCACACTAAAAATCATTTTAATATTTACAATTATACTGAGGTGGAAGTTACAGACGTTTTTTTTCAAACTATTTACAAAAGGGTTTACTTTTGTACCAACAAAAATACCGAGATTTGAAGAAATAGTTCTGGATATAAAACTTTTTACCAGAAATTTGAATTTAGAAGTAATGTTTCAATATCACCCTACAACAAAGGAGAATTCCCTAAAAAAACGAAGTATTTATAACCCCCCCTACATCAGGACATACACAATTTTGAAAAATGTGTTATCAACACCTTGAGAGAAGAATATGGTGACATGAAGGAGAAAAGGTACAATTTGAGCAAACAGGAGATGGGTTTATTACATCAGTTAAGCACCAATCGAAACATTAGGGTAATGAGACCTGATAAGGGGGGAGGGGTAGTTTTGATGGATTACTGGGACTACACAAATAAAATGTTAAATATTTGAAATACTGACAACAGATATTGTATAATATCTAGGAATGAACTCAATATTTCCTATCAAAACATTGATCTCATTTTGGAGGACAATTTATTACAAGGATTAATTGATGTGGAAATGTACAGTTTTTTAAAGGTAGTTAAACCCATTATCCCTGCAATTTTTGGAATTCCGAAAATACACAAGCAGATTGATAACCCTCCTTTGAGACCAATAGTGACATCACAGGGTTCTAAGATTCAGCCCTTAGCCATTTATGTGGATACAAAATTAAAACATTTTCATCTTAAATATCCACATATTTTAGTTGACTCATGGGATTTTCTGGAAAAATTTAAATCTATTTCATATAATGATGAGTTCTTGTTTGTGACTATAGATGTGAAAGGTTTATTCTCTGTCATTCCACACCAGGAGGGACTAGAATGGTTTGAAAAAATGCTTGTGGAATTCCAAATATTGAAGGCAGATGAATTTAAACTGGTACTGGAGCATATGGAGTTGGTTTTGAAATGCAACTTCATTTACTTTCAGGGAGAAATATACCACCAGTTGGATGGAGTGGCGATGGGGTCAGCTTGCACCCCCATCTATGCCAATATTATTATGTTATGCTGGGAACTACAGTATGCCTTCCATTCTAGGTTTCAACATAATATAGTGAGATATTACAGGTTTTTGGATGACATTTTTATTGTTTGGGATGGTACTAATGAAACAATTAGGGAATTTATGGAGTTTTTAAACAATAGTACTGCTTTTTTAAAATTTACTTTTGAGAGTAACAAAGATGTGACATATTACTTAGATGTTAGAATAGATAAGGATTATGCTAAGATGAAATAAAAATCGAATGTTTATAGAAAAGATTGTTACTCTAATTCATATCTTCACTATGAAAGTGACCACCCACCTCACCTTAAAAAGAATATAGTAAAGGGCAAAATGATTAGGGTGTCAAGGATGACATCAGACCCAAATGATTTTATTAAAGAAGTTAACCACATCAAAAACATGTTTGTAGAAAGAGGGTATCCAGAGAAAATAGTTGAGAAAATTAAAAAAGAAATTATAAAGAAAAGATATACAGAGTATAAGCCCCTATTGATGCAAGAATTAGGAATTAAAGAAAACAATGAGAATAGGGTGAGTAGTTATCACAATAATAATGATAGTGAAAGTACAGATATTGATATCCCACGTTTGGTTTTAACCTACCATTATGACATAGGACAGATAAAAAGGACTATTAATGGAATATGTTTAAAAGGATACCAACCAGAACAGAAATATTTCAACAACGATTAAAATATAGTTTCAGGAGGAACATGAATTTAAAGAATATCCTGGAAAAGGAGAATAATAGTTAATCAAGGGGCAAATAAGGTAGGGACCCACAAATGTGGAAGGTGTGCTCAATGCCCATTTATATTAGGAGAAAAGGAATTATATATTCCTAATATTGGTTTAAAGTTGAAGAGTTACTCATATTCCAGCTGTTATACAAAAGGGGTGGTATATTTGGCATTTTGTATGACATGTGGGGCATATTACGTGGGGGAAACAGAGAGAAATTTAAGAAGTCGAATTTACAAACATGTTAGAGATATTAATAAAAAGAATGTGAATAATGCAATATATAGACATACCCTAAAATGTGCAAACATGAATATAACATTTTGGGTTTTAGAGGTGGTCAAACAGAGAGAGAGAGGGGTGGTGACTGGGAGACATTTTTGGAATATAGGGAGATAATTTGGCAGATTAGATTGGATTCCTGTGTCAATTTAGGAATGAATGATGACATTTCCATCAAACCTGTCTTGAAATTGTTGTCCCAAAACCCAAAGAGAAAATAGAAGTACCTACAATAACAGACAACAACAGTTTACAGATTTTATTAGAAAGGATTAATTTCATTATATAAATTCTATTAATATGACTTATTATTAATTTTATTATTAACTCATTATATTTTATATTTTATATTTGTATTTAATTATGATACATCATTTGACATTATTACGATTAACATACCATTCCATAGAACAGTTATAAATATTCAATACGTAATATTCAATATTTAATGATATCTATTCAAGAAAAATGCACATTTTCAAATTTTATGAAAACAAGATTAATTATTATGAGTTATTTTAGTTAATTTAGGTTTTATATGTATTTATATGTATTATTATTGTCTATGCTACGTTACTGATGACGACACAGTACTTGTCAAGTATTTTGAGTACTTTCTATGGTAGTTCATGTTTTGAGTGCCAATTTTTGAACCAATAGGAGACAGAGGTAGATTATTTAAAGTGTTTTCTATGTGAAAAGTAATGGAGTCTGATGAAGTCTCATGTGTAGAGATGAAAGCGCACTAAATCCATTTGTATTTTTATTCTTACTTTTATTCTTTGGCACTGATGTTCTTGTACGTATCGTGGTCTCACTCTGCACGTTTGGAATAAAGTGTTTTAGCTGGTTCCGAGTGTTCACAGTGGAATTATTACAAGAGGACAGCCTTTATTGCTACCAGGCAGCGTATTTTTATACTGCATATTCACAGTATATACAGACTCGGCTAATATTGTATTACTTTTCATCAAAAGTGGGAGGGTGGCATAATGGTTAAGGTATTTACCTTAGAAACACAAGGTGCAGGGTTTGATTCTCACAGGAGATAATTGGCTAGGCTTAAAAAATGGTCCATGAGGGCAGTTTGCCTAGTAATAATCTATGAATCAAACATCCCCATTAGAAACCTCTTTCTAAACTTAAGAAGTATGACTGTGTTTGCATCCAACATACATGTACTTTCAGCTCTCTGGACTGATCCTGTCAATGCATGTTTTTAACACTTTCAAGATCTGTTTATTCTGCAGTATTCTAAACATTTTAACACATGCTCTAAAATTGTTGTTCATGAAAACAGTACAGCTGAGGAAGGCATTATATAAATAAAGCATATGCATCAAATAAAATTCACATAGTCACTTTTCTCACTATAGGACTCTGCTATAGTCCTGATAACACTTTGGCACTTCTGTGTCTCACCTGCTACTCATCACTTGAACATCACATGAAGTTGAACTGGAACCTGTGAGATGAAAACTATAATAGCTGTAACAGACAATATTATGGTTAGAGTCATTCTACAATGCAGTTTTAACAAGATCTGGAACAGTCATACTCTGTGTGACAGCAAACAGTCTGCCATTACCTGTGCAGATTTTGAACTTCTACCCTTGTCTCTTTCTTACTAAATGTGGACTTGATTATTCTCAGTTCAAATACTTCACGCTTACAATCTGGAACATGGCATTCAGTTTGCAGCTCATCATGAATTACTGAAATATGCTGATTCTGTCTAACTATGGCCTTGTTTTCTATATGCACCATGTAGGACCACTGTTCATTAATTTCCTGCAGTGTAACACCTGTTGTGTCCCCCTTTTTTCCCCCTATAACTCTAGTTGTACTTATCGACCCAGTTGAAGGATACGTAGTGGTTGTACAGAATAGAATTTGTAATAGCTCATGGTCCTCCCATTTAAATGAATCATGTTTAGGCTCAAGTTCTGAAAACTGAGTATTTACATTTTAAGCAAAAAGACAAAAGTTATTTTCCTCATTTCTTCATAAACTTTTGTGAAAATGTGAATTTCCCTTAACATAATTTTCTATTTTTTTATTTAGATCACATTGTGAAGGATCCTGGGGGGCCCTTGGGAAGATTTGATTTAAGCTAGTGACCCCCCCCCCCCCAGGTTTGAATGAGCATGTTTTCATTGGATGTATCCTTAGGTTAAAATCTTACATGGTATAGGATGGGTCTGCCTGTTTGTATAAATTTGTCAAAACTGGATTGGTCAAGCATGGTCATGTGTTTTATAGGGTGGGATATTTAAATGAATGAGAGACTGTAAACTGATTCTCATGAAGTCTGGAGAAACAGGCAAAACTGCTTAATCCTGTGTATTTTGTTTTTATTTTTCTAGTGTATTTGTATTATAACATATTAAAAAAATATTTTTGGCTGAGTGATACTTCCTTGCCTGTGGCTGGTTCTTAAGGACTGCAACTTGGTAGACTGCTGGGTAAAGATGAGGGGGGGGGGGTTCAGAGGAAAGTAACATCTTGGCTTTTTGTTTGCTTAGTTAACTATCTGGCTTCATAAAACTGGCATGCATTTGTGTAAAATAAGTTGTAATACATTTAGCTACTGTTTGTCAAACAGAGTTGAAATTGCGTCTCTCAACCCTGCCTGGTTTTCTGTGATGTCTTTGGTCAATTGCTCATATAATTTGTGGTTTTCTGCCATATCATTGAGGATTGCAGTCACTAAATGATAGTTCCAGATTTTATATCCTACAGAAAATGCATGCTAATGCAAAAGTGCTGTACTATCAACTTTTTAAGTGTATAACAGAAACATTTCAAATGTCTGATTCTGAATCTTCTTCCTTTATTATTTTGGCTTTGCCCCCGATTCTTTTTTTTTTTTTTTTTTTTTTTTGCCAAGGGGTAAGAGTTTTTTTTTCAGTCTGATGGTGTGTACAAAGCAATATGGCTGTAACTGTTAAGTGCTGCTGAGGCTTTCTGTGTATGAAAGTAAACTGTCCTCTTGATAGTTGGCTCAGTTTGAACAGTCTGGCTTAGCAGGAGTAGTTTGCATTTTTGTGAAATAAGTTAAAATGTTTTGGTTACTGTGTGTTTGTGTGAAACAAACTTGAAATATAATGTGTACGTGATTACATATATTTATTTTTTTACTACAGTCAGACATCTAAGCTGTACACATCAACAATGGTGCTCTAACTGCAAGTTATAGAGGCTGTCTATGAACCAAAATGGCTGACCCTGCTATCATGATTAAGTTAACTAGTTATTAGTCTGATTTTTTATTTCTAGTGTGCATTTGTGTAAAATACATTGGGATATGATACTGTTACTATTCTTTTTTTACAGTCAGAATTTAGTTTCACACATTCAGGTGGCTCTAACTGATGAGTACGGATTGTAGCAGACTATAATGACATTGGTTGAGATAGTCTTAAAAAAGAATGGGAATTCAAAAGAACATGCATGTTTAATGCATGATCCAAAAAAAGTGTATGGGTGTGAGGTTGGGGCCTATGGTTTGAAAACCATCTGTGGAGCAAACTGAACTTAATCTGCCACTGGCAACAAGTTATTTGGATGATATATGTATGCAAGAACCTAATAACTTGTTGATAAATTAGAAAGTAAAGAATACAAGCTCATTAGAAGGAATCAAATTTAAATAGCAAATAATGAAATGTTAAGCTGTTCTTTTTTTATAAGTTGATTATGCTGATTGGTGCTCCCTGTAGGTTGGCACCTTGGGCAGCCACCCCTCCACCTCATAATAGGTAAGGAAAGTTGCCTACAGATATGTTTGTCATAGTTTGAACAGTGCAACCAGTCCGTCAGACATTACACTGCAGCAAGCCCTGGAATATACACCTTCACTGTTCTCATAAAAATAAATGAGGTCTCGTTGAAGTAAATACTGCATGGCTACTATGAGTTATGTATACTTAGCATTTTGCTGTAAGTGAAACTGAGACAACACTTAATAAAAGGTGTCCAACAGCTGGACCTGGGACCACAATCCTTCCCACCAAAGCCTTTTATCTGGCCCTCTGTATGTCCTACAACATACTGTTTTGAATAGACAGACACCTGTTGACCACAGTATTGTGCCCCCCTAAGACTTTGTGAGGTATGGTAAGTGGATCCTGAATTGTTTGGTAAGTGGCCCTTAGCCAAAAAGGTTGGACACCCTTGGTTTCTGATACAGAAGAATTCTATATAAATATCAAGCAGTAAAAATGTAAGTTTAAGTCATTCATTAGACTGGAATTAGAAACTCTTGTACTTGGAAACACATTTAAAATCCAAGAAGATACCACAAGTTCTAAAAATGTCAATGTGTTAAACATATTCCATTTTTTTTAAAAGAAATATGTAGCACTGAATTAAAAATAGGGGTGCAATATATGCATTTGTTACATTATAGTGACTGAAATAAGAGTACACTAAGTGATGAAATTGACTGCAGATAATGTTATATTTGTAAATCACTTATTGGACCATAGTAGAATTTACAGTGGCATGCTCTAGCATTATTTGAAAAGAGACTATTTCTGAGAAAAAAAATGCAAATATATGTAAGGGGTGTTACATATATTTCAGTATTTGTTTATTTGGTAAAAAAAAAAAAAAAAAAAAAAACGCTAAAAGCACTTATTAAAGACCAATCTATGGATAATTGAGTCAATGCAGAAGTCAGTAATGTGAGAAATTAAGCAGACCCTGATCTTACCCTACAGAAAGCCCATAACATATTGATTAATTTGATGATAATAGTGCAATTTTCCTCTAATTTGGATAATCGAAACAAAATAAAAAAAACTAAAACAATGAGGAGAAAGGTCCCACAAAAAAACAATCAATTAAAAAATAAAAGAAAAATCTAGCAAAGCTAGACTTTTCATTGTGTGATTGCTTAAACCTCTTGTATTAGAGGCAACCTGGGATATATGCAAATTACCCTTTAAGGACATCAGATGTCTCAGCTAAATGACAGTTCTGAATCTCCATGACTTTTTCTTTTAAGTCTTTTTATGGACAAATTCAGGTCAATAAAGCCAAACCCCACTACCTGTGGACATGCATGTTTCTGCCTTCTTATGGCATCATCAGCACAGCATAAGTGGAATGTCTGGCTAACATTTGGAAGCACAGGGTTATCCTACTCAACTGATATCGATAAACCTTAGGGTGACTGCAAAAGATCTCGACTAACAAACTAAAACAATGAGTAAAAAGGTCACACAGAAAAAACAGTTGGTTAAAAACACAAAAAGAAAGATCTAGCAAAGCTAGACATTCCACTGACACAGAACAGTATTAGCCTTCTTTTAACGATGGAGTAACAGTTTTGTTCTCTGATTTTTCTGTAATCAACAGGGAAGTGTGACCGATTATGTGCTGCTAAGGAGGGGAGGAAACAGCTGCTGTTATTCTATTTCTAGAAGGGGAAATGGAGCTGCAGTCCTAGTCACCACAGCTGGAGAGGGATTTTAAATATTAGGCTGGAAGGATAGTGGAAGGAAGCAATTGCAAGATCTTTGAAGGACATTGCTGGTACACAGATACTAAACAATTTTCATCACATTCTGACAGACACAGCTATATACCTCTCAACTGTCTAGATTTTTGCAGAATGTCCAGATTTTTGCCTCATATTTTTGTTGTGTTCCCTTACAAAATATATAGTTTTCTGGAAAATTGCTGAGGACTGAATTCAATAAATAATAATGTATTTGAGTTTCAGATGTTTCAGACTCTCTATCCTTCAGAAAATGCATACTGAAACAAATCCTGTAGTTCTAGCAACTTCCTAAGTTTATAAAGGCAATATTAAAATCTGTCCCTATTTTTAGGCCTATGCCCCCCCCCCATTATTTTAAGCTTTGTCCAGTTTTTCTGTGCCAAGCGATTGAGGAGTAGGCACAGATAAAAATGTATGCCTTAAGAGATTTGTGATTTATTCCCTCTCTGAGAATTAATTTGGCAAAAATATAACAGAATGGGCAACATTTGCATATATTCTAAATGTAATAATACTGTTTTGGGGCAGTATATCAGTAAACACAATGACCGATAAGCTCAATAAACTAATCAGTTTTAAGTCACCTACCCATACTGTGATGGTTGCTTTTGAAACATTATATGAGAAATTAGAAATGCACTTGGATTGTTGTTGCAGTGACATAAAATGTCACTGTACTTCTGAAGACAGACTGTCGGTGGAGTTCCTCATTATCAGTAACTCTAATAGTAAAGCTATCAAAGCTAGATTTCCTGTAGTCATGGCTACATTTTCCTATTGAAGTTTTATACACTGTGCTGTCTGATAATGGTAAATGCGTATTTTATGCAGTGATTACATGCAGAGATTAAATTTGTGATGTCTTACTGCAAAGTGCTACCTTATACATTACTGATGTTGGCTGTTTTTATGTTATCCTTCATATTTATTATTACTTGCATTATAAAACCACTCTCAAGGCTGAATGCAGCTGGCCAAAGTTGGTTCAATGAGCCCCTTGTGATATACATAAAGTGATTACGTGTGGCATTTGGGTGGGAACACTAGTTTTATTCTGAATACAGGGAATTTTATTTTTAGATTAAAAGAGTTTATAAATTATTATGATGGAAAAACTAATTTTAGTAGACTAAAATGTGTTGTATATGTTATAATCTTGCATGACTGGCATTATTTTTACATTTGATGAATGCTATTATATACAATTACAAAGGATGGAAATGACTGTGGCAGTGTACCCATTCATACAAATATTTGTACTGCATTTTGGAGATAATAGTATGCATTTAGAATTTTTTTTTTTGTGAAATATATTTAGTTGCTTTATTTATATTTTCTTATGATCTTCTAATGGAGCTGTTTAGGTTTTGTTGTAATTATACTGATATAAAAACACTTCTGAGATGTAAAGATACATAATTTTTGAATGCAGAGAATGCTTGGTACGTTATAAGAATATACAGACATTCACTTTTATATAGATCTACTCAGCACCACATATATATTTCTGACTCTAAGGGTTCACAGTTCAACCTTTTTGTTTAATTAAGAGTAACACAGAATGCAAAGCCATGGTAAAAAAGATCTACTTTAGTTCAAATTAACAGAACACTGAAATTTAAATAACTGAGACTAGAAGAACGAACATTTACAACCGTGAGAGTGCACAAGATCGAACATGGAACATTGAATTAGCTATATATTTTGATTGCAAATCATGGTACAGTGAAGACTGGAAAATTTGCCCTTTTCCTCACTGTAGTGACAATATCTATGGACAATATCTACTTACTGGTTACTGTATCTTAGGACAGTGACAATGCACTAAGTCATCACAGCCTCAGATGTGGTACATTTTCACAACTGTTGCTATAATAATGTTATAATTCTGATTATCAGAATTATTAAATGTGAAGTTTTATTTCTCTTTATTTAGCCTGGAATTTAGAGTATTTGAACAATGCAGTTTGATAAAGTGCACTTTACAAGCATAGAACTGTGATGAAAGAAAGGTATGCATTTTCTTTTCAAGTATTTAAAAACCCATACCATGGTGAAGGAAGGTGGAGGCTTCTACTAGAATTCCCTCCAGTACAACGCTTTTGCGTGTGTACCTTTAGCTCTCAGTGGGTGTGACTTGAGCTTTTAAAAAGTTCTCACCTTATAGTTCTAACAAATACTCATTGACAGAGGTCAAATATCAATCCGATTGTGTTTGTCATCATGTATGCTTCAAGATAAAATATTCTGATGGCTTGTATGTAGCACGGTTTTGGAATTATTACTGCAAATAAGAATAAGCAACATTTGACACCTAGAGGTCCAGTAGGAGGTAACTGCAGAAACTTCTGGAGTCCCATTCGGCTGCATTGAGTTAAGAAGCAACACAGGCAGGTGGTGGTTGAGACTAGTAAGGAACCTCTTAAATTGTGCAATTTTTGTTAAATGTTATATTAAGATGCAACCATTAAGGCACTGGTAGATTAATTGGTATTTATGCTTTGCTGATTCCTTTTAATTCAGTAAAATACAGAATACTGACTTAAGGAAAATGACAAAAACAGACTTTAAAGAATAAGGTTTTAACACTGGATTGTGACAGTATATACTGCATGGTTCATTACAGAAACATTAAAGAAACTTTTAGGATTCAGTTAGGCTTTCACAATTTCCAACTTGCCTTCCATGTTTTCTTTACTTTTTAAAATCCTAACATTTTTACAAAAATGCCTAACCCACTCTTGCTCAGAACACAGGATGTACGCAGTTATTGTATTTGGATGGCTGCCTTGTATAAGTAGTTTCCCTTATGGGTTTGAATCATAATGTTCACAGAGCCCTTGCTTTTTTTCAGAATTTGGAGGTTGACCTTCACCCTACTCAAAATAATGTTTTCAAATGTCATTAGAAATTCCTTCATGCATCCTTTTTTTTCCTGCATAAGACAAAATAAACACATTACAGTTCCATGACTAGCCGATCACTCAGTTGGCTGCATCACCCAGGATATTTCTCAGGTTTTGCGATATGCTTCTTTAGCATTTTTTTGTAGTACTAAATGCAATAATAATCAAATGGTATTCAGGAATCGTTGACATCAAAGATGCGATTCCATACAGGCACCTCTCTCATTAATTACTTCCAAGTTCAGAAAGCTAAACTGTTAGACTGAACAAATTCAGGCTAATTCATGAATACCCTTGCAGCAGACATCTACTTCACAGATTTTAAAGGCAGATGCTTTTGACCTAATTCTGTGAGAGTGTTATGTAAGCCTAAAGACAAAAGCCACCTGGTCCCCTTCATATTTAATATGCATGTCTGCCTAAAGGATATATAAGCTATTCGGGTCTATATTATAAAGTTGAACAAGTAAAATGTCGACTTATCATTAATCATCAAGTATTTGACGAAGCTGCACAACATCGAACAGACAAAATACCGATTTCTTTCTAAGGGAAAGAAATCAGTAGCCCAACCATGCACACCACATTAAAACAGACTATATAAGTGGGGGGCTTTGCCACCCACGCGCCTCGATGTGGGGGGCTGTGACCACCACACCCCCCTTACTAAATAGCTCCAAGATTGCACTACAGTTGGAAAAAGGGCAGATTTAAAAGAACGGCCAACTGATTTCTTTCCCTTAGAAAGAAATCGACAATTTGGCCATTCGATGATGTGCAGCTTCGACAAATATGGGTCGACTAAAGGTGAGTTGACATTCTGCTTCTTCACGTAAATGATAGACCCATCTATTTATCCAACATTCATTTTTTAGGTAGTTCTGAAATCCAGAATTCTTAATTCACTGCACAGCAATGTGGTGATTTGGTACGTTCACAAATATGAAGAAACATGCCTACCTGTTATGCATCATGCAAGCTACAAGTGCAATTTAAGGGCACATTTAGTCTTTGCATTTCATACCCCTTCACAGATGGCAACTTTAGCAGGCTGCATCACCGGAGACCATCCATTGTCTTATTTTTTAATATGCAAGCAGCAGGGGTGTAGCTAGGATTTTCAAATTTGTACTCACAGCTCTCAAACTACTACCCCCCTCCCCAGCCAAGCTACGGCCATTCTCGTAATTCACGATTCACTCTTTTAGTGTTGATGAAGAGGCATTCGCTGTAATGCCTCTTCAGTAATATAATATAAATTCACTCAAACTCGGTTCCTTGAATTGAAAATTAACCTGAAATGTCAGTTCTTTGAAAAATGCAGCATGGTAGTTGGTGTAGAGAATTTATGCTTTTGTTTTCTGTAACTAAGGTACAGGTTTTGAGCTTGAGTAAATTACTAACCACCTGCTACCCCTAACTAGGATGTTTCATTCACACACACACCCCTACCTACCTCTTAGTGCAAGAAATATGGACAAAGCCTAAAATAAACAGGGACATATATTAAATAATGCTCTCGTGAACTTAGAAAGTTGCTAGGATAACAGGATTGCTAGTATGAGAAGGTTGCTAGAATAACAGGATTTGTGCTAGTATGAATTTTTTTAAAGGACATGAAGTCTGAAACTCAAATGTCTGTCATTATTTAGCAACTTCAACCTTCAAATGATTTTCTAGAAAATCACAAAATTTATGATGAACAGACAAAAAATATGGGGCAAAAATCTGGACATTCTGCAAAATTTGGACAGTTGAGAGGTATGCTACCTACCTACCATACACACACACACACCTCTCAACCTCTTAGAGCAACAAACTCATAAATAAAACTGAGGCAAAGGCCCAAAAATAAGGAAATTTTTTTTTAAATATTGCTCTTATAAACTTAGAAAGATAATAGAATAGTAGTTGGTCTTGCATTAGTATGAATTTTCTGAAAGGTATGAAATCTGAAACTCAAATGTCTGCCATTATTTTCTAACTTCAGTCTTTAACAATTTGCCACTAATTTGCCAGAAAACCGCAATTTTATGAGAAACAGACCAAAAATGTGATGCAAAAATATAAAATTGCCAGACAATACAGCTGGGAACCTGTCAAAGAAGGGACACCATTTCAATATGAGCACAGTTAACTTAGAGCAGCTGACAAATTTAGAGAATCTACACGCATTTCTGAAATAAAAGTAATGTACAACTCTGATCATTACAGTTATTTATAAAAGTAAAGTAAACCCTCCACGTTTTCTTCCAAAATTGCTATTTTGCAGAGAGATTATTAGGGGGAGAGCAACATTTTGAGCCAAAATTGGGGACAGTTGAGAGGTTTGGATATTCCTAATTCTATAAAGTGATTTATTTGCACATACCTCTCAACCTCTTAATGCAGGAAATCTGGACAAGGCCAAATATATTGGGGGAACATACAGACAGTACTAAAATTGACCTTGTATAAACTTAAGACAGTTGCTAGAATATCAGGTCTTGCTTTAGCATGCATTTTTCTGAAGATTATGACGTCTGAAACTTAACGTCGGTCATTATTTAGTGACTTCATTCCTAAATGATTCGCTAGAAAAAGTTTTATTTTGCATTTTACAGCACGAACACCAATAAATATCTGCTAAACAAAGCAATGCAGTCTCACAATGAAACTAGACTTAGCATTAAAACTTCTCTGCCCTTGAAACTCACATTCATTGAAACAGCATTGAAACCCACATTCAAAGAAAATACATTTTGCCAGTGGCAGATAAAGATTAACTTTGGGCAGTTTTCAAATCATAGGCCCCTTGCACATGAAACATTCACGTGCTCTTTGATACACCTTCCATCATAAAAGTCTACTCAAACTTCTACAGTCCACCAGTATCAGTAAATATGCACAATCTCTGAACTAGTAAAAGCCATCTACATAATTCCACATTAGAGAAATCTGTAACTAATGAAGAGGCTGCTGCTAGCAAACAACTTTATATTTCATGGTTTCATCTACAAATAATGTGCCTGTTGCCCTTGAGGAATAAATTGCCTATGTTGCATTAAAAACAATGATACGCTAGTAATATTGCAATAGGGAATGGATGGCAAACTGATAACAGGTTCATAGTTACTACTAGATATCTTCGCCAAAACAGACTACAGCATCCACCCCCCTTTACAACACAGTACAGTATCAGCGAAGAACCCACAGCCTTCTGCATCAAAAGCAAGTACACTACTTGTTGTGCTATTAACAGTACAAGCAGACTCTGCATAAGCAGCACTAAACTTAAGTTCCCCTGCAGCTCTCAGCTCCTTGTAAAATGTTGACACTCAGCTGTATCTCTGAACTTTGCAGCACAAGAAATCTGAAAAAAGCCAACATTTATTGGGGGGGGGGGACAAAAGCCCAAAAAACAGGGACACATTTTAAACATTGCTTGTATAATTTTGAAAAGTTGCTAGAATAAAATGCTGTGTTATCACCATGCATGTCTTAAACCCAGAACCATATGCACTATAGTCAGTGCAACATACCACTATAAACCTCCGTAGTGTGAAAGCTTCCACAGCAAAACAACCAAAATACAAATAAAAATGCTGTAAATGACGCTAAGTGCTCAGAAATACCTCCAGGCAGTCAAATGGAAGAATTCCACTATTTATTGATAAACCACGCAGAAAAATTAACGCTCTTCAAAACTGTAATAATCGCGTTTTCGTCTCACAATGTGGGACTTCATCAGATATAAGGAAGTTGTGCAATTAACATTTAAATATCTTATTACCTTTCTAATTAAGGAAAGGTACCAATAACAATTGATTTACACATTTTAAAATGCCCTATCGGCTTCACTTTCTCATGAATATTCATGAGTATTACATTCATTATTCAAGATCTCCTGGATGTTCACAGAACTCCGTTCCAAAAGACATACATTCTTATGTATATTTTATATAATATACTTAATAGGAGTTATCTTGATATTAAGCTTTCATATATAACTTTTCTACTCTTAAATATGTTCATGTATAGATTAAAAGCATACAACATGATAACATTCCAAACTTGTTGAAAATGTTTAGTTTATAAAATTCTTTGTCACTTCTTAATATACAAGAATAATCAATGACACCTATGAAACATCCAATAATACTTAAATGTTTAAAAATGCTTGAATATTAAAATATATATAAGTATAAATATATGCATATAAATAAATAAATATATATAAATATAAATATAAATATAAAGTGCATCCAGTATAAATTATGTGTATAATTTAAAACTAAGAACATGTTGTGTAACTTATGAATGTTAAATTTAAGGGACATTATAAACATACCTAATAAGGTTCATGAATCTTTATTAAAAACTTCTATGTAGAATTTTTATGAAGAATGTGATAGACTAGAAAATATGTTTATGGAAAAAGGTTATCCTATCGAATTTATAAAATACTACCTCATTTTTCCTCTTTTTCTAGAATAGGGATTGGAGTTGCTAAACCCAGTTTACTCTGCTTTATTAAAATTGTACACAGTATTAAAGTGATTAAAGAAAGATGAGAATTTAATAATGAGAAGGTTTAAGTATAAGTACAAAAAGTTCTGGGAAATGAGAAAAAGAACATGTTAATAAAAAAATGAAACATTATCAGTGAAAGATACTAACATGGAAAATAAAAACTGATGATATTATGCCACATCCTTCTATCTTTCTCTATGTAATGAAACAGTTTTGTTATGCAAATCCTTGACAAAATTTACTAGAAGTTATTCAAGCCATTAAAGTAAGGGAAAAAGTGGTGTACCAAAATAGCAGAGTCAGGATTTCCTGTGGAGACAGGTAATATATTCACAGTAAAGGGGAATATGCTATACAAAAAAAGTTGAAAGTGGGTGTTTATTTTGTAGGGGGGAAGAAGTAACAGAGCATTTTTTGAAATGTAAAGGAGTGGTGAAACTCTAGAAAATGTTATGTGAAGAAATATTTTTGAGAATATTAATTACATAAACAATTTTCATATGAATACAATTATGTATGGATTAATAAGAATACATGAGAAGAGTAAATAAGAATTTAATGTAATACGAGTTATTTGGAATGAAAGACTGAATGAAATTTTGTGTAATGGCAAATGGATTTTGGGAGATATATTGTGAAATAGCATTATGGTTGTGGAAGACAGAGTGGAGTTTAGTTATGGAAGAAGAATGAAGGTGTTATAAGAAAAATTACGACCAGTTAAAAAAAAAAAAAAAAAAAAAAGGAATGTGCATATGTGCCTGCAAATGTGTACATTTTGTAAATATTAAATGCTTTATATATGTTAAAGATGTTGTGTTTAACCCTACTCTTTTCAGTAGGTACAGTGGGATCTTTCTCTTCCACCTGAACTGCCAACAACTCAAGCATATTGGACCTTGGTTTAACTTTCATCTGAAGAATGACACACTCAGGAATGCAGCAGACTTTAATGCTACACTGCAATGTCTGCAATCCAATCCCAAGGAATGGAAGTATAATCCAAAGCCTTTAGGCCTTCCAGCACCAAAGTCGAGTGCGCTGCTGCTGCTGTTGTACCATTGATCATCATCTTTCGGCTGTTCCCATTAGGGGTCGCCACAGTGGATCATCTGTTTCCATTTCTTCCTGTCCTCTGCATCTTACTCTGTCACACCAACCACCTGCATGTCCTCTCTCACCACATCCATAAACCTTATCTTAGGCCTTCCTCTTTTCCGGTTACCTGGAAGCTTCATCCTTAGCATCCTTCTCCCAATATACTCAGCATCCCTCCTCAGCACATGTCCAAACCAACGTAATCTTGCCTCTCTGGCTTTGTCTCCAAACCTTCCAATCTGGGCTGACCCTCTAATATACTTATTCCTAATCCTATCCACCCTTGCCACACCCAGTGCAAATCTTAACATCTTTAACTCTGCCACATCCAGCTCTAACTCCTGCCTTTTTGTCAATGCTACTGTCTCCAACCCATATAACATAGCTGGTCTCATTACCCTCTTGTAGACCTTCCCTTTCACTCTTACTGGTACTCGTCTGTCACAAATCACTCCTGACACTCTTCTCCACCCACTCCATCCTGCCTGTACTGTCTCTTCACCTCTCTTCCACACTCACCATTACTCTGAACTATTGATCCTAAGCATGTAAACTCATCCACCTTTGCCAAATCTACTCCTTGCATCCTCACCATTTCTGTATCCTCCCTCTCATTCACACACATATATTCTGTCTTAGTCCTGCTGGCCTTCATTCCTCTTCTCTCTAGTTATTTATTTATTTTACATTCGTTAACTGGGAAATTCCAGCTGGAACAGGTCCATTTTCAGTGGAGGCCCGGGGAGAAAAGCTCCAGCATCGAGTTATACAAATAAAGAACATCCAGCATAATACACAAAACAGGTTACATCATGTATGCTGAGCATAGTAATATAACAAGAAATTAATAAGAACACTCCAGGTAAAAGAAGATATAGAACACAGGTAAAAGACAATGTCAGTTACAGTACATCCAGCATAAAACACAAAACAGGTTTTATCATATATGCTGAACATAGTAATATAACAAGAAATTAATAAAACACTCCAGGTAAAAGAAGATATAGAGCATGGGTAAAAAGACAATGTCAGTTATACATTGGTAAGTGAAGAAAATATATCAAGTAAGATTCTATAGTTAAAAGTACCCTTTCAGATGACCAAGCCTACAGGAGATCAGAGATCCAGCATGTGATCAGAGAGGAGTTTGGGGAGTTAATAGTAGTATGGGTAGGGTTATGTGATACAAGGGCATAACCAGGAACTAAGAAGGTGCTATTTGAGGGAGTTTATGAATATGGATGTGGAGCGGGCAGTGGACACGGATAGGGGAAGAGAGTTCCAATTTCTGGCAATGGTGTAGGAGTAGAGCACTTTCCCTGCATTATTGTTAGTCTTGGTGATGGAGAGGAGAGATTTTTCACTGGATCTTAGATACTGGTTTGCAGTATAGGCAGTAAGTAGGTTGGATAACAAGGTTTTTTTTTTCAGGGTATTTGCAAATATTGTAGGCTGTGCCCTGCTGGTGATAGTTAAGTAGCTGTGGTAGCTCAAGCCATTTTAGTTCTCTTAGTGCAGCACAGTGATAGGTTCTATAGGTTGAGTTAGTAGCAAACTTGGCTATTTTATTGTAGCATGATTCTAGTTTGGCTAGGTCACATTGTCTGATTTGGGTAAAGATTGGTGCTGCGTATAATAGAGTTGAGAGGAGGTGGCTTTGTACAAGAGTGACTCTTGCTTTTTGTGAGAGAAAGGACTTATGCCTGTATAGGGAGCCTAGATTTTTGTGTACTAGTTTTATGGTATGTGAGATGTGAACATCAAAGTGGAGATTGTCTATTTCAATGCCCAGAAGTTTGGTCTGGTTAGAAGAGGAGATGGTGTTGCCATCCTTAGATGTTATGGTAAAGGAGAGGGTTTTTTTTTTTTTTTTTTTAATCTATTAGGGGTAAATAGTAGCAGTTTTGTCTTTTTGGGATTTAGAATTAGTTGGATACCTGATATCCATTTTTCTACAGAGTTAAAGGTATCATGAGTGAGTGTATGTAGGGTGGTGGGAGATGAGGCCGGGCATATCAGGGTTGAATCATCCGCATATTGTATGTGTGTGGCATGTTGTATAGCGCTATTGAGGTTATTTGTGAAAATAGAGAAGAATAGCGGGCCCAGTATAGAGTCCTGTGGGACTCCTATGGTGGTTGGAAGTTGTGTAGACAGAGTTCCTTTCCAATGGACTGATTGTTGCCTGTCAGAATGGTCGCTTCTGAACCAGGCTTTAGTAGAGGAGGTGAAGGATAATGATGTTAGTGGATATAGTAGAATGGAGTGAGAGACCATATCAAATGCTTTTGAGAGGTCTAGGAAAATGGCTGATACATATTTGTTATCATTCCTGTGAAGGTTTATATAATTAAGGATAGAAGGGCTGTGGTAGTGCTGTGATGTGGACGGAAACCGTGTTGTGTGGTAGATAGTAGATTGTGTGTGTTAAGAAATGTCATCACTTGCAAGTGGATGCATTTCTCAAGAATTTTGGATAAGGGGCAAAGGATGGCAATAGGTCGGTAGTTGGAGAATTTGTAAGAATTACCTCCTTTATGAAGAGGAATGATTTGAGATACTTTCCAGAGTTTAGGTATGTAGGATTCTAGTATGGAGCGGTTGATAAGGATGTAGACAGGATATGATAGGGAGTCACTAGCCATTTTTAGGTATGCAGCAGGTATGTTATCAGCTGCCAGTGTGGTTGGCTTTAGTTTTAGGAGGAGTTTTTTGATAGTTGAGGTGGGCACAGGTGATAGGCTGAAAGAGGGGGGTGGTGTGGGAAAGGTTAGGTTGTGATTGAGGTAGACTGTTTTTGGTTATTTGACTGGACAGGGCTAAGATGGATTTAGTCAAATGGTTATTAAATTGAGAAGCTATGTCTAGGGTATTGTTAGTAGAGCTGGGTGCTGGAGTTGTGGTTTTGCCTGGCTTTAGTAGGGAGTTAACGGCATGCCAGAATTTTTGTGAATTATTTGAATATTTCCTTTGGGCGCTAAGAAAATAGTTTTGTTTGTTTATTTTGGATTCAGCCTTGGCCTTGTTTCTAAGCTGTTGATAGTATTGCCTGGAGCTAAGTGTTTTGTCAGTTTTCCAGATTTTCCAGGCTTTATTTCTAGCTTTTTGTAAGGCTCTGGTGTCCCTATTTAGCCAAGGTGTGTAGTTGGCTTTAACTCTAATCTTTCTGCTGGGAGCTAGACTGTTAAGGATGTTAGAGAAGGTAGTATTGAAGTAGTCTACTTCCTGGTCTAACCCAAGTGTCCGTAGTGGTTCCCAGTTGCAATGGCTTAGGACAGTATTTAGGTATTGTGGGGTAAGGTTACGGTCATATTGTACAAATTTGTAGACTACTGGTTTGATGTGATTGGAGTGTTTGTGGAGTAGAAAGGTGGGGAGATGATCACTTAGCTCATCTGGGAGACAACCTACTGTATAGTTTTGTTTGGGATAGTTTGTTAGTGTCCAGTCCAGTATGGATTCTCTCTTTGTTTTCTCATCTATTCTAGTTGGTTCTTTAATTAGTTGAGAGAACCCATATAGATTGATATGTGTAGTGGGGCTGCTGGAGTTACAGGCTGCCCAGTCAGTGTTAAGGCCTCCTAGTAGGATTGTTTCCTGAGGTAGATTGTCCTTTATCCAGTGTAGGATGTCTTCTATTATGAGTGAGTTGTTGCCTGGAGGTATGTAGCAGCATATTATATTGATCTTCTTGGTGTTTCTTATGGATAGGACAGAAAATAGGACTTCAGCATTTTGAAATGTGGGTGGTGTGGTGTGCATGAGCTGGAGGTTAAGGGTGTTTTTAATGAGAATGGTTACTCCTCCTTTCCTATTTGTTCTATCAGATCTAAGTGTATTATACCCTGGGGAAGAAACTTAGTCTTCATCTTGGATACTGGGTTTAAGCCAGCTCTCTGTAATGGCGGGTATATCAGGGTTGTAGTGGGCTATGAATGCGTAGGTCTGTTAACTTGTTGTTGTTCTCTCTGCTGTTCTACCACTGATGCTGCATTTAATAGTCCTTTAAACAGGACATCACATTTGGGGAAAATGGAATCTGTTTCCTAACTGGTGCCATGGAGTGTTTGCATCATGTTGTGGCTTGCATTTAACAATGCTTGTCTAGTGTTTTTGTCTCTTGTTTTTTGCATTCTTAAGTATAAGATCTGTCAGCTATTTCTGTCCTATAGTTTCCATATTACAGATAAGTTTTTAAAAACATTCTACATATCTGCTGCCTTGAGATAAAGTTTGCTTCATCATGTCTTTGAACTTTGGAAGAAATTACTTTATCCTCATTTGAATTTGTCATTTCAGTGAATATAAAGCTTCCGTCTTGCAAAATGTAATTTTAGTTGTTTGGCCTTCAACAAGAAACAAAAATGAGTTACTGGTATTAATATGTATGGGGTTTTCAAGAAAAAAATTGAAAACAATGGGCCAGATTCCAAAACACCTGTTCTCAGTGTAAGTGGTCAAGTCTTGGAATTGGGGCCAATGTCTTTTTATGCCAAAGTTGTTTCTGCTATGCCTTTGAATTAAGCTATCCAGACTGTAGTTTTCTTTTAGAAGGAAGAAAAATACGGTAGAATAATTCTGCAACTAATAGATTTGCATAGACATCTGAAATATTAAACTCAAAGAAATAAAGATACAAGATTGAACTTTTTTCTCATTAAACAAAGGAAAACAAGTTAGACCAGTTATAAATAAAAACTTTCCAAATAGTATAGAGATTGCAGTGCCTTATGTTACAACATTTACTGTTAAAAATGTTTCTGAACTCATACCAGACTTAAAAATCCTTCATCTTGTAAGAGATCCAATCAGACTTGGCAGTGTCTCAAAACAACACACTCTGTGACCTCATAATCACCACACATATTCAGCAAGCATCTCTTCTATAAACATTCAACCCCCCCCCCCACTTCAGTAACCACTGCCCTATTACCTTCAACATATAAAGCCTTAAAAGTAAGTACTCTCCAAACTGATCACATTCTAAAAACCAAACCCCAAGGCATTATCAGGCTCAGATCCAATCTTTCTAATCATAGACTGGTCCTTCATTCTAATTCTGTAGGATGTTAACACTGTGACAAAAATAAATAATGACCAACTTCTTTTGAGTCTCCAAAACACCTTCTTCACCTTAGTTACCATGCTTTTCAAACTCAGTAAAGCTGAATGGCTCACGGAAGAACTAAAAGGCTTCATGCTACCATATAATGAGGCATGGAAAATAGATTTAACACCGCCCACTAAAGACAAATTCAGCACTTTAAATAATATCCCTAAACAAGCTATAAAAGAAGACATATCCAGATGTCTTACTTATAGACAGACTTTACTTCTGCTCAATGCAAAGCACTTCTAACATGATGTCACCAGTCTTACAACCCTAATGAGGTTTGGTAACAAACCAGTTTGTCCAAAATATCTTCAGAAGGGGGCTAGATAAATATATTAGTGGGAGTTAAGAGGGTGGGGGGATGAAGGGGTTAAATTGGAAGGAGGGATGATTAGGAGGAAATGAGGTAAAGGGGAAGAGGCTTAAGAGCTTTAGGCAAGTATAGCTGGGTAAGGGGATCACATCTTGGTGTGAACTTACTATTCACCCTCTCTACCCTTCTTTTTGTGGGTTGGTGGGAATTGTGGTTACTTTATCTGTCTGGGTAGGGCAGAGAAGAGGGACATGCTTGCCCTCTTCTGTTCCCCCTCTGGTGCTGAATGTTTAAGTGGTAAATATAAATGAGCAGAGGTAAGGATGCTGTTTAATGGTTGGAGGTTTATTTCAATAAATGATATATGAAGTGAGTGGTGGGATGCTGTTTCCTAAGCAAAGTGAGTGAGTGGAGGTATGGACGCTGCTAACTGGGTCAGGATGAGTGAGGCAATGCTGTCCTGATTAGCATTACATGGATGTTTATGTTGTAATTAAATCAGCTATACTATGTTCAGTTGTAATTACTAAATATTGGTTAGCAAAGTTATGTTATGGAAGTTAAATAAAGGTTGTCAAACGCCATTCGGTGTGATGTGCATTTATCGAAGGGGACCGGGACAAAATATGTTTCCACACAAGGTACCATTCACTTGTGAACATGGTGTCCTCATAGCATCTGATATCTTCAAAGAATTGACAAACCTGCTAACACCACTGTCCAACCTCTTATCCCAGCCCCTTGTAGCATCTTTCCCTAAGGACCTACCATCCTGCTACTGTGCTCCACATCTGTAATCTCTGCCTCACTTCAGATGCCATGCCTGCATGCAGGAAAACTGTAATCCCTGCCTCACTTCAAATGTCAGGCCTGCATGCTGGAAATCAGCACCATTGAAACTAGTTAACAAACAAGCAAGACATTCGACAAATGCTCACTTCAATCCAATCTCTATATTGTCAACCCTAGGTAAAATCCTTGAGAAACACTTGTTTAACAATTCTCCTCCTGTCTACTACTTTACCTCTTACTCTCCCAAAAAAGCACATTTTTCATTAGGCAGGAGCATCATGACCACAAGCTAGAACCTCAATGCCAATATCTTAATCAGTATGGAAAAAGGCAGCCTTATTAGTGCTGTTCTCATTGAGCTCACTCAGGCCTTTTATTTGGTTTTTACACTATATTTCTTGAAACAGGCATTAGTCCACATACAAAGACTTTCTCACAAACAAATCTTCCATGGTAAACATTTACCCTTCCTCTCATCATAAGCCACTTTACTTGCAGGTGTCCCACAGTGCTCAATATGTGCTCCTTTTCTGTATCTTTGTAAACAAGTTTTCTGTGAACCTGCCCTGCCTCTAGCTACTGTTATACATGGATAATAAAGGATGATATGGTCTTCTGTACATTAGTCCTAGACACTAAGACAGACATACAAAACCATCTTCAAATTCATGGTCTTGTTCTTAGCTAAGCTACTGCTCATCCCAAACAAGACTAAAACCATGACCTTTGGGCACCCACAAAGAAAAAAAAAAACACAACATGCTAGAGATTAAGGACTACCACAGTCACAACATAGAACCACCTTCTCCTTCAGATATCTTAGAATCCAGTTGGATCAAACCCTTAATTTTCAGACTCGTATTGATATAACCAGATCAAACATCAACTATCTGAAAATTTGGGACCAGAAATGATCTCACGTCGTATAACTACCCACCATATCAGTATGGGCAAGTGCATCTTTTTTGCATGGCTGGAATATGGTTTAACACTATCTGTTAAAACCTCTGTCAGTTTCCATAATGGAGCCTCCAATTCAAACTCAGACACTGCAAACGTACTGGCTAGCAAATTTCACAGCAAACTTCTCCCCTGAAATTGCCATCCCTTCTCAAACCATCACTGAGTCATTCCCCTTGTTATCACTAAGGAACACATTCTTAAAGTACTCTCAAAGACAATGAACAACTTCCTTCATGGGCCTAGGCAAAGCACTGTGTTACCTAATAAATAATAATAAACATGCACTTGCTGATCTCCTCAAGCTGTTTACCCTAAGCCTTGCTACAGGTTATCTCCCTGAATTTTGGTGCTCTGCTGTAGTAATGCCTCTCCTTAAAAGTGGAACCATCACAGAATCCATGAACTATAGACCCATCAGCTTTAAGTGTCTTGTCTATAAAGCCATGGAGCACATTATCACTGACCTCAGATCATAAACATCTGTAACTGAGCTGAGAGGCCCACTGCAGTTTGCTTATTGAATCTTCTCAACTTCTTTGAGAAGTCATTCAGAAATTTGACCGTAGTTGTATCATCAATACTGCCTTCATCTATCTGGTCAGGGCATTTAAAACCATACAACATGGCTGTGGTGGTGGGCTTCAGAACACCCATGGGCATGCATTATTTTCACTGTAATAAACCCTGTTGGGCATTATTGCCTGTGTACTGAAAAGGAAGGAATTAATTTGCAGGCAATCAAATGATTCAAGGAGGGTATATTGTTCATTACCTTTTTTTTTTTTTAACGAAAAATTCAGACCTGTTGAGCTTTTTTGAAACACAGCTTTACTGAATTCAAAGATTGTGAAGCATCATGTATCCAAGTTCATCATCAACATAATATTACAGCCATACACGTAATTATTTTTTTCATAATCTTCCACATTTTAAACTTTACTTTTTTCCATCCAAAACACATATATGCTATTTACTCTCATTTGTATGCCATTTTCAGTTCCTCCCAACATTCCTTCCTTCATCCTAGATCTCAACCTTCTCTAAAATGTGAAACATCATCATATATAATGGGTGGCTAAAATATGAAACACTTTCAGTTTCAACTAGGTTGCTGACAGTATGGTTAAAACCTGCTGCTTTATAGTTACAAAAATTCTTTTTGATGAATTAATATGCTTCAGTATTTACCATGGATATTTAGTTAAAAAAATTCTTAACAATGAATGTGTGACATACCCTTTTGATATGCATTAGTGCTGAACATGAAATGTTTATGATTCCAAATAAGGAATGTTCCTCATAATGAGGTGCATTCTGGCTTCCTTACTCCAACTTCACTACCCACACACATCCAACAGCTACTCTGAACCTGAAGGAAGAACCTTTGCAACCTATTCAGGTATAAAAGTATCTATGCAAGCATTTTCAAGCAAATATCCTAAACCAACTTAATGCAGTGGCATACCCAGAAGTCCTACACACATCTTCTCATGAGTCTTTCTTAATTGTTCCTCCCAACACTTACTTCAAAGCTTGCCAGATTTCTTCTGTTTATTTATTTTTAGTAATTATCATGTATATTCTATATGCATTTCTAATTATTCCCTTTTGATAGCCTTATCTGTTTTCAGTGCCATTGAATGTTCCATCTAGGGTATTCACTCACTTATCACTCTTCTGTCTGTCTCTGTCTCTCTGTCTAAATTATGCTGTTATTCCCTGATAAACCAGCCCTACACTCTCATGTTATCCAGCCAGTTATTTTGCTTCATCCCATTATTTTTTTTTCACTGGGTCACTTGTTCCCAGTACCTCATTTCATTAGCTAATGTTCTCCAGTTACTTCCCAATATTTATTCCCTACTCTTTATCATTTTATTTGGCAACCCTATCAACAAAATCTCCTTATTCTGACTGTCTCATTTTTCAGTATACTATATGCCACTTTAAAGTGTTCTTGGTTGTTTTTGTTCTTCTCAATACCTGCTTTCAGGTAAGACCATTTCTTGATATCTGTGATAGCCCCTCCTAGATTCATCATCATATCTTTCCATTTCAGTTTATATCCTTCTGCTTTTATTGTATAAAATAAGATAGCCCATTTGAATTCGGCAACCCCATGCTGCCTTGCTTGCTCCAATTATCAAATCTCCCACACACTACCAACAATATATGGAAATCTGAAATTTAACCAAAAAACAAAAACTCTGACAAAAAGAACTACTTCTTCTCACCCCAAGATACTGAACTCAGGAACCCTAAAACATTTTCGAATACTGTCAACAAAATTCTCCACCCAGGAAATCCTTCAACTCCCAGCCCCTGCCCCAATCAAAACTGCTTCAATTTTCAGTTCATAATTTATAGATACCATCAGCAAAATTATGCAAACTGTCCACCCGACCGCAACACACCCCCTACTGCAAAACAGTCCTTTCTCACTAAAACCCATTGCAACCAGCTACATCAAAAAACTTCTTATCAAACTTAAATTAGGTTCCCCTTCAGCTGACAACTTGCCGCCTCTCTTCCTAAAAGCTGCTGCTGCTGACTCCATAGCATATCCTTTCTCCATCCTCATAAACCACTCAATTAGTGAATCAACTGTTCCTTCTCTCTAGAAAAAGTCCCACAATATACCAGTCCACAAAGGTGAAAATTCTGTTGAGCTTTCTAATTAATTATTGACCTATTGCCATAGTCTCTCCCCTCTCCAAAATTCTTGAGCACTGTGTTTATAAACAAATCTCAGCTCATCTTGCTCATAAAAATCTTAATTACCCCTACTTACCCATACTCACCTAGTCAACAGGGCTTCCGACCCCACCACGGCACCACTACTGCACTTATTTTCTTTACTAACTCTATCTCCCTAGCTAAAGACAATGATAAACTAGTGTCCTGCATTATTTTATATCACTCCAAAGCCTTTGACACGGTCTCTCACCCCATTCTCCTCTCCAAACTCTTTCAATTTAACCTCTTCTCAGCAACTGTCTCCTAGTTCAATAGCTACCTCAGACAGACGCAATCTATAAAAATGTCTCTCTGCTCTATCTCCTTTTCTCCCCATCTTAATGGTCATCCCTCAAGGCTCTATTTTAGGCCCCCTACTTTTTAACACTTTTACTAACCAACTTCACACATCCTGTCCTTAGACTTCCCTCATACAGTACACAGATGACTCCAACATCATTTCTATCGCTGACAGTCTCCCTGACCTACTTATCCTAACATAAACATCGTTCAACCTCACTGAAACATGGCTTACTAACAACCAACTCATACCAAACCCTAAAAAGACAAAACTTCTTTTCCTCCCCAAATGCCCTTACCATCTTAAATCCTCATTCACCATCTCTCCACTTCATGTACTTAACTGTATCAAGAAAACGCATCAAAAGCTTGGTTTACTCTATAGAAACAAAAGGTTCCTCACACCCAGTTCCAGGAATCCACTAGCTCAAGCTTACCTTCTCCCCAACCTATTTTACAGCTCTCAAAATTTAACCAACTTACAGTCTTCACTAATTTACAAACTTGAAACCACCTATAATGAAGTTGCTAGATTTGCAGCCAATCTGCCATCAAGATCATATCACAGCCACTCTCTCCAGATCCTCAGCTGGCTAGAGTTTCCTAACCAACTCTTATTTACCCAATTTCTCATTATCCATACTATTTTGAATAAGCCCTCTTGCCCAAGCATTTCCTCACCTGTCTCCTTCTATAACCCCCCTCGATCCCTCAGAAGCTCTGTTCAATGTCTCTTTCAAATTCACAAACCTAAAAAATCTATTGGGCAGAATCTTTAAAGCTACTTCCCTGCTCTTATATGGAATAAGCTCCCCGTGAACCTTAGAAACATTTCCTACATCGACTAATTCAAGAAAACTCTCAAAAGGTACCTTAATAGCACATGGATTTGCCTCTTTAATCATCCCACATGAACCCACCCCTTTCTCTCACTGTCCTCTCTATTCCTCCCTTCCCTACTACCATAACTCACTTAACTGCTCTGTATTGTACAATTACCCTCTGAAGATAACCCAGTGTGTTATGTAAATTCATTCAAATGTTTTATTGTATATTTTTGCTATGTTCTTTTTCTTCAGTGTTATAATGCCTCTTACTATATTGTACTGTGGAGCTTTATCTACATTTTCTTAACTGTTTTATTGTAAATATTTCACTGTATTCATCTTCAATTTTGTAAATTTTCTTGCTTGCATGTACTGTGGAGCTTTTCTTCCCGGGCCTCCTCTGAAAAAGGGCTTTTGCTCAGATGGACTGTCTTGTTTAACAAATGTCAAATAAATAAATAAGTTAATTAATCCTAGGCCTCTTCCCTTCCCAATAAAGTTCTTCATTTCTTTATTGATTGCATGCCATAGTTTATCATATGGTTGATGGATGTATAATGATTAAATCAAGGGGATCAAAAACATTTACACTATAATTATCTTATTATCCAGATCCATAATCAAGAACTTTAAAGGAAAACTCCACCCTCTCATACAGTATGTCAATAGTTAGGTTTCTTTTCTCCCTACAATATGGTTCCAGCATTGTGTAGGCACCAGAAACCTGCTTCTACTTTTTAAAACATTTATTTCCTTGCATTGGAGTCAAAGGAAGGGAAAGCCCACCTACTCCTTTTTTTTTTTTTTTTTTTTTTAACTCAGCTTTTCACGTACTTTTCAGAGAAATTCATCTCCACCTGCATGACGTATCATAGAAGCAGTTAAATCTGTAGCACACACACACACACTCATATGCTTTTGTACACATGTACTTTGCACACACACACAGAAACCCATACTATATATATATATATATATATATATATATATATATATATATATATATATATATATATATGTGTGTGTGTGTGTGTGCATACAATTAATTATTTATAATAAACAACATAGTATAGTTAAGCATTATTCTGTACATTCTAGTAAATGTTGGTCAATGATTTATTTGGTCACTGTCACACATTGGCTATGTGTCGAACCTACAGTCTTGGTCAATGTTTTTATGTCAGTATCTTTTTCTTTGTATTGCTAAGCATTTAATAATTGTTATTATCTTTGCCAATGTAGCCTAAGTTGTGGCTGAAAAGGGTGCTGGGACCAGTTCACTTTTCTGGTTACCAAAGTATAAATAAATATGAAATAGAAAAAAGGAGGGTGAACATGACAGAAATAATTGAGGAACTAGTAAAGCACATGTTTAAATCTGCACTATTCATGAGAGTGAAAAATCCTCCCACTGAAGGCATTGGGAAGCAGCAGACAGAGTCCTATTACTTGTCACTTGTAAATGTACAGCAGATATCATTTACTGCAGTGAGAGTTTTCACACCTCAGCATGAGAGTGTGGGGGAGGGTTTGTCAAATTTATTAAGACTACAAAATACTCCTCTTACAAAAACCTGTTTTTATCTACTTTCTTTTGCTGCAAGTAGCTAATAGCTATTTATAGCATAGAACAAGCTCTGACAGACACATAAATGAGGCTCAGTCAGGTAAACATAGAAGCAGCTCTGTTACAGTAGGTGTGTTTAGATGACAGTGCTTCACAATCCTGCCATTCAATCTTAATGGCACAATAAAACAGCACCACTTCCTTATGTCTAGCATAAGTCATATAAAGAGGACTTGAAATGTATTCTGGGAAGAAGGAATGAAAGCAAGAAAACAAGATCACATTACCAAGGCAGGCCCCATCATCCGCCATTTTTAGAGAAACACATTAAAATTGAAAAAGAAGCACTTGGAGTGATTTTAAGGCATTAAGATAGCTCAAAAACAAAGATACAATGAAAATAACATGTTTTTGAGTTCTAAGGTGGAATTTTCCCTTTAGGGCTGCCACTTACCCATTTTTTTTCTGGAATATCTGGAAATCAAACATATTGCCCTGTAGTCCAGAAAACAAGGTTCAAACTCTAGTATTGGCAGGTTTACTATCCAGGAATAGAGGTTGTTCCTCCTCCTCAACCTAATGTGACTGTGATGTCACAAAATGGGCAAAAAGAGGGCAGGAGATATGTTAGGTTAGAGGAGGTGTGAAAGTTGTGGTCTTGGTCCAGTTTCAGCCACAACAAAAGATGGCAACCCAGTTTGGATCATCTTTTGCTTAGTTTTTCTCATCACCTTTGTAGCTCGAGTCTTTCCTAAGCCATCTTCCTCGGTACTTCATTTTTTCATTCCTCAAAAGTAAGGAAACTACTGTACTAATTCAGATATGGCTTTTGTTTCACCTACATTTGTTTTACAACCCAAAAACATTTAGAACCAATTCAAAATATTTCATAGTACAGGGTCGCATTGGTTTTGGTTTCTCAAATACATTGTCATCTGCAAGCAAGGGTATTCTTTCCCTTTTACCCTTCCACTCATACCTTTGAGTCTTTACACTTCTTATTTTCATTGTTAATGCTCTCTGAATTTATTAGAAGCAACAGTGGGGAAAAATGACATAGCTGCCAGCTCAGTTTATGGGATACCCTTAGGCAAACTTAATCTCCCTTCTCTTATATCTTCCTTATTAATTCAATTATTTCAGTAGATAACACAAAGTCAGCCATTGCTTGGCTCATACATTCTCAACTTATCCCATCAAAAATTCTCACTGTCCCCAAGCTTGCCAATAGTAACTGTAATATTTTGTCATCTGCATATTTCTGAATCAGCAGAGTTCTATTACTGTTGTAAACTATCTGACTTCCCTCTACAAATCCACACTGGTCAAGGTCTTTCAATTTTGTGAACACTGTTTCTAATGTTTTTGCTAATGTAGACATAAATACTTTGTAATCATCATTTACTAGTAAAATTGAGCTATATGAGGCAGGATCTGCTGGATCTTACCCTCTTACCTTGGTAAACAAACTCAAATAGATAAATATATTCTCCTTGCAGCCTGTCACTTATCCTTTCTCCTCTATCCTTAACTATTGAGCTACGAACTCTGCTACCTTAGAAAGCCCAGGTATTCCATGAAATTCTTCAAAGGAATCCTATCCTGGTCACCCTGTTCTTTTGCTTTGTAAATACTTTCATGAAATTTCAGGAATATTTGTATAATTCTTTCAGAGTCTTTTATTATTTTGTAGACTTAGTGTCCCTCAGTTTTACTTCTGCTCACTTTCTACTTTCTTAACTTGTGCATTAAAAGTTTTATAGTCTTTTGTTATCATAAACTAATTGCCTACATGCCTCTTTTCCGTGGCGATGCACATACCTCTCAGCTATCCAGATTTCCACAGAATGTCCAGATTTTTGTCTCAAACTTTTGGTGTGTTCCTCATAAAATTAATGGTTTTCTGGCAAATCAGTGAGGATTGAATTCACTAAATGACATGCATTTGAGTTTCAGATTTCATATCCTCCAGAAAATGCACGTTGATGCAAAACCTGTCATTCTAACAACTTTCTAAATTTGTAAGTGCAATGTTTAAAAATTGTCCCTATATTTAGGCCTTTATCCCTCCGTTAGTTTAGGCTTTGTCCAGATTTCTTGATCTAAGAGCTTGAGAGCTATGCTCATGCATATTGTTCCAATATTCTTTGATGCTCTGTCTGACACTTCTCATTTGTGCTCCTTCATCATGAATAAGATTTGCTGAATTATTCTGCAGCACTCTAACCCTTTCTGAACCTTCATGATATTTACTCTTATTTATCTATCTCAGCTGCAGCTGTGATGTCTTTTCTGTGCTGCCCAAGTGCCAGTTGTATATCCTTTGACTCATTTTCCATTTGTCATACTTTCCTAATCATTTGATATCCATTCCCTAAATGCCTGCCTTCTCAGTAAATAGGCATTGGCACTTCTTTACCTTAAGCCCTTACCCTAACTTTTATAGCTGCATAACTGTTTATTGTAATCAGCTGTACCTTTATGCCCTGAAGTAGATGAGCATGCTCTTCTTGCATTCTATAGTAACTCTGTAATTCAGCCCATTTCTTATACCTATTAGTATTAGTAAATTTCTCTTGAGCTCCTAAGGCCTACAGGCTTCATTCTAAATACTGCCATATAGTGCCTTAAGAATCTACACTATCTAGAAATGGTCACCTTCCTTGGCCACCCTGAGTTATCCTCATTACTATAGACCATATTCTAACACCCCTATAATCAGGATCCCTTCCTGAAAACTTATTTCCCCTAGCATTATTTTTGCTTCCAAAAGTGCAGACTTGGGCAGGACATAAATACTCACCAAAGTAATCTTGTTTACAAACCAGTAGCCCCTCATTGCCACTTCCATGTCCATCTTTTTTCTCCTGTTTTATTAATGGAACTCTCTCCTTAGTAATATCACCCTCCTCCCTCTGCCCCTAGTATTTAGCTGAGTACCTCCCCTGAATCCATTATTCATAAAGTTCCCATGTTTAGTCACGTCTGAATCGGTTTCCTGCATCTTTAATATTTGCACCCTGCTCTGTTGTAAGATAATACTATGTCTTTTTTTTTCTGTACCTATAAGGCCATTCAAATTCTAAATGCAGCCATTTGCACATATATTCTATCTTAACTTTCTCATTGCCTTACTTTTTTATTGGTGAATAATCATCTTCAGAATTCCCTTCCTATTCCATTCAGTGAATAACATTTCACTACTCCATATAAAAATACTGTAGCATTTTAATTCCGTGTATGTACACATAATACCTTTCCAAGAAACTATAACTCCCTCTTAACACGTGCGCACGCTCTCACACACACACACACACACACACACATATATATATATATATATATATATATATATATATATATATATATATGTATATATATTTAAAACTTATTTTGGAAAAACTCTTTCCTCATTAGTGTAGATGTCCCAGTTAGATGGCTACCAAAACAGGTATTAACTAATCTAAACCATACCTTAGGTTTGTTGTGCTAATCCACATGTCTTTGTCCTTTTTCCATATAGCAAAAACAAAATTGCAATCTAAATCTATTTAACTGCTATTCCCTCCAAGCAGGGAAGCCAGCTAGTATACTTCCCACTTACATAGCTATTTTTTTCCATTCAGTCCTTTACTTTTCTTTTGCCTGACCATCTTTTAACTCTCATCTTATTTTTGCTTCACACGCAGTAGTGTTGCAGCTACTTGAATGGTTAACATTACTGGCTACCCTTCAGTTTGGTGCATTGCCCTTTAAGGATTATTTCAAACACTTTGCAATGTTACAGTCAACAAGGTCTTCAAAAGGCCAGTCTAGACAACCCTTAATAAACAACCTCTACTCTTAAAGCTTGTGCCAGATTATCTCTTAACTGGAAGTGCCAACAACTGAAAGGAACAAATTGAGAAACATGCAGGCCCCCTCAAAATCTTACTTTTACTTCATTTTAACATTTAATACTAAAAAGTCCTTGCATTAAAAAAAGTCTAATTAAGAGCTCAGTCAACCACATTTTAGGATTTCTGCATACGGCCCTTTCTTCTCATTTCAAGTTGTATACCAATTCAGCACAACTTTTCTTTTCTTCTCATCCCACAGCTGCAACTTGATACATTGCATGAAAGTGTACTTTGCTACACAATGAAGTTAACTGATTTTTTTTTAAGTCACAAAAGTTATTTGTATGTCCATTATATTGAAAGCCTTAACATATATCCTCACCCCTTCTTGCAAAAATATTTCTTATTTATCCCGTGTAGAATATAAATGGTTTCATTAATCATACATAATTAAATTAACAGTTGATTAAATCTATACTTATGTTAATAAACAGCTGCACTTACATTTTCATCAGCCATACAAATTATCGTTTTTTCCAAGCCTTAGTAATCCTAAAGCAAATTAAAATACAATTATATTCCTTTCAAAACAAATTGTTGTTGACGTATTATAGTTTCTCCACTTAATTTATAAGTCCACTTCTGCTTCAGTCCTCATTGGATAATTCACCTTCGATCACCACTGACACCTGGTTTGATCCCGATTCTCTGCTGATTCTCCTAGCCAGTCCTTGCTCTGCGCTTTGAATTTCTAACATTTTTTGGAACAAATGGGCGTGTTACCTGCATCCTGTCTCTCAAGTTATTTTTAGTGGCTGGTTTTGCTGATGGAGCTAGTCTATCTGCTTATTTATTGCTGGTTAAATTGACTAATTCCTTTCATTGCTTTCCCAGAGTCCTTCAATGTCTTTGAGACAAAATTAATACTACTGGATACAGTAGTTTAAATGTTACTCCATTCCCCCATGACTAGAATAATTTTGTTGTATTTGTCTAGTATAAGATGAATAGTCATCTACAAATACTCTGTCTTTAACTTTCTCCATTTTCCCCCTCTGTTACAGTTTTGTCAACATCTCCTTTTGTGGTATGTTTGCATATCTTCTCAGCTACTGATTTATTAAAAACAAGTCTAGAGACATAAATACAATCTGCCATCTCTATTAATTTCTCTAGCAATAGTGATAAAATCACTGCCAAAAATCTTACTTAGTTAAATCTGTGTTATCTAATATCCCACCTCCTAACCCCTGTAGTACGTATATCTACAGCTAAAAATCTATTGATCCCTAAACTTGAACATGCCTTACCTCTAGTCAGCAGGCTCTTAGTCTAAAATTGTCAAAAACTACAGTGTACTTTAAAATATGCAGTGCTGCTCTCCTTGGTAAATAAAGGACACATCATTGTCAGGTACGCCTGGTAGTCTACTGGCTCCCAATACCAAGCAGGGTTACTAGGGACCCTACTTTTCATAATGCTTATAATGTAACTGCCCCTTCTGTTCTCTCTATACATTTAATAGTTTCCCTGGAAAATACGAAGGTAAAATGCATTATTTATGTAAATTACCTTGTGCTTACTAAAGCATATAATTCTACTAAGCAATTAGCATCTTCATTTCAAAATTACTCATCTCAAAATGAAGTGTTTTTTTCTGACAGCATTAATAGTTTGTTCAACACTGTAATTGCACAACCTTTGTAATGTATGTGGCTGCTGTCCCAAAGGTTACCTTACTGGGTCCAGGCAGAACTCGTTGTGTATGATTAGGAGTGTATTAATCTGTGCATAGAATACAGTCCCTATATAATGGTAAAGACCACTTGGTCTTGCCCCATTGGGTAAAAATCCTTTATTCATAAGACAGCAAGAAGAATATTTACCATAGTATATTCTCATATCAGTAAACTTTTGGGTGGAATATTAGAAAAAATGCATATATTTTAACAGAGTATATATTACTTGCAGAATAAAGACACATCAAAGAGCACAACAGTATTAAAGACTATTAGGGAGTTCAGTGCATCTAGAATTGATTATATGTGTAAAGCAAGAGAACATTTTGTTTTTTAGATCTGTTGTCAGAGTGAAGAAGGGTACTTTCAGGAGTTTTAATTGAAGCCCCACCATTGTTTTAATTTCATGGTCTCAGCTAATCTTGGCTGCCTAGTAGGTGATGCAGAGATTGGCCCAAGTGACTTTGTTATTCATCCTATATGTTTAGGGATTTTTACTGCATTCAACCTTGATCTTTGAAGTTCTTTGAGTTTGTATTCCATTAAAAATTGTTTATTACTTGGAAGATTGAGGTGTTTAAGAAAAAAAAAACAATACCATTACATTCCACTCTTTCTTAGATTAGAAATCCTTAAGTTATTCCTCCTAGAATGAATTTCCAGGTCTTCTAGATTCTTCCACAAACAGTAGTTTTGTTGTAATAGAAAACAAGTTTGCTATTCATTCACAGGTGCTAATTGTATCTGTCTTTCATATATGTTAAACTGAGGTAGCTTCTCTTTAAGCTGATGGTAGTGCAGGTGGATGTAAAAGATCCCATGGCATTTGAGAAAAAATAGGGGGTTCTTTATTGTATTTACAAATATATACATCTTATGTACAGCTTTTCAACACATTTATATTGTTTACAATATTTATAACATGATTCTTACATTTATATTAAGCTTTCAATTTTTTACCCCCCCCCCCCCCCCCACACACACACACACACTTTTTTCCACAACCAAAGTCTTACCTCCTTCAAAATCTCTGGTAATAACCACTTTCCATTGTATTCTACTTCATTATTTATTTCATTCCATATTATCAATATTATGCAAAATAATTTTGCATCCAGTTTGTTAATGTCCTTTTGTTTTACATTTTATAATGTCTATAGTTATGCAGTGCTCTCCAATTCTTTTAAGAATCCTTAGTCATATAGTTCCTTTCACAGTTTAAATGTCCTTTTACACTTTATAAAAACATGTTTAGCTGTCTCTAATTCACCACAATGTAAACAAATTATTTTATTGTTTTATATGGCATGTATGCCTTGACCAGTATCTTGCTTATTAAAAATCTCCACAAAAAATCTACACATTCTACATGATTTTATCCCTATTAGTTTTCATTTCTACTGCTTTGATCTTCACTTATATGTTTCCAGCATAATAAAATTATTCCATTCTATTTTCATACATCATCCTTTTCTATTTTTCCTATATCAATTTTCCATAATAGTATTTTCTCTTCATATAATTTCATGTCCATGCAATGAACTTTTTTGCTTCTTTTTAAATATTCCAACTTTTCCCAAATTGCTTTGTTTCCCTTCTATGATATTTCTTAATAACTTTTCTTTCCTATTTGCTAAGATTTCATACAAGTTTAATGAAAAAAACATGTACAATTGGGTGTAGCAAGCACAACCCTCCTCCTTTATTTATGTAAAGAATACCTCTCTTCACTTGGTGTAGTCTTGACCCCCCAAATGAATTTAATAATTACCTTCATTAGGGGGGCTTAGCCTAAATGATTAAGTGAAAGTAGTGAATTTTGAGAGCTCCATAAACTAGTATAATATAGGAAACTTTTATTATCTTCAAGTTTAAAACATCAATAATCTATAGATAAACTACTAAACTATATAATTTTTAATGTTGGTGGAGATACACAAACATTTTCCTGTCAAGTAACTTGGAGATGTATTGAGTCACTGAATATGAACAACTCAAGGCATTCTCATCCAGATGATGCTTTGAAAAAAGAACTGCAATTGATGACATTTACCTTACAGGAACTATCTTTGAAGATAGATGGCTTTAAAAATGACTTAGAAATCCTCAAATTAAATTCTCAAAAACAGATTGATACTCTTAAGGAACTATTACATCAACACCATACAAAAATAACAAATATAGAGACTTCACATTAACAGAAACAGATGCCCCCAGGTTGCTATGGTAATGGATACAAAGTGATGCTAATGTTTAATGGCTCTGAGGAGCCTCGGAGATGATTCTTGGCAATGACGTTTTTGGTTTAAAAAATATATATAATAAAAGGGCTGTTTTAAACCATATGTACACATATTGATTGCCTCCCAACACTTCGTTTAGCTCCTTAAATTGATTCTTGATATAAAAGAAAGCACACACACACAATAGTTATGCAATGTATGATTTTAGTAAATCTAGACATAAAATACATAATCATCATATAAGATGAAGCAGTCTGCTGAATTTAAATATTAGGATTTAATAACATGGGCTTGTGTATGATAACACTACTGTCTTAACTTGTCATAAATGACATATACTGCATTGAACATCAAGGGAAAGCATGAATAATTTTTTTCTTATATAATTAAATATGCTTAACAAGTCACGTAATTGCTTTAACTTGATATGTAGTTTTTGTAACACATCTTGACCATATATAATACTTAAGTGGCTACCAAGGTAACTGTTTTATACATGACATCAAACTGACAAAGTTATTAAAGAGAAACAGAAGCCTGAATTTGAAATGACTAGGAATGTAACAATCACATTCTGAACAAATAGTATTAAATTGACAACAGACAGTTTAATAAGATGGGTTTGAGTATAATAACACTACTGTTTTAACTTGTCATAAATGACATACACTATATTGAACATCAACGGGAAGCATGATGATTTTCTCATATAGGTAAATGTGCATAACAAATCATATAATTATTTTAACTTGAATTGTGGGTTTGTAACACATCTAATGTTTTATACATGACATCAAACTGACAAAGTCGTTCAAGGGAAACGAAGCCTGAACTAGAAATGTCACAGAATGTAACAATCACATTCTGAACATATCGTATTAAATTGACAATAATCAGTTTAACCTTTACTGATTTATACAAAATAGAATGTTGCCATTTAAATCTAAAAACTTTCAGTATATGCCATAAAATGGCAATTTATGAATATGGAAGGGGAACTTGTAATCATTAATCACATTAAGTGAATTTATTAACCTATGATTTCACTAATTTTATAATCAGAAATGACATATGGAAATCCTTGTATAGGAAATGGGGGAAGACGGATGCACAGATAATTAAAATGCACCAACTTTTATCAATGTTTACATAAAACAAACTTGATGTTTTAAGTAAGTTGGCAACAAACAAAGTGATTACTTAAATGCTGGTAAATAATGAAATATAACTTCTGATATATCCAGTAAAATACATTGTATTATAAACATCAGGTATAAATATTATTACCATCTATTTATATTAAGTAATACATTTTGAAAGACTTCCTCAGTAAGGGTGAATATGTTAAATAACTGTGTGCTATAATCTTTTACTGAGGTTTTATATATGATACTTCCTACTTTACTATGAATTGCTTGTCATCTATCTTTCATGGAAATATTAATTGCTTAAACAAGAAGTAGACATTTATATTGAATTAGAATTCTGTCTACTCTACAATAGTACTTTATCTGTTCAAAATAATATAAATATCGCTTATTCCTATTACAAATATTCTCCATATGATTAAATTTATGGAGCTCAGATGTTCTGGATTGTCAAAGTATGAGTGATAATCTGATGGACTTGGGTTTATCCATCAGATTAGGAATGATTTTTGTTCCATGGCTAGTGCGGATCTTAGTTTTGTTAACATTTATTAACTTAAATTTGTTATTTCACAAAAACATTTTTAGTATGCCTGACCGAAACATTACTTTATTGGTAAACACTCAAAGTATAAAACTGATAATTTCCTTTAAAGGCTCAAACATATACTTTATAGTTATCAGAGGAAAATGTTTAATAGTCACAGTAAAACAAAAAATACACAGTCCAACCTAAGATGGCTTTAACTTTATTATCTTTAACTATCAATGGCTTAAACAATCCTAATAAGAGATCAAATCTACTGAAATATTTAAAACTGAACAAAGCACAAATTGTCTTCCTTCAAGAAACTCAACAAATGACAAATACACATGGAATCCTAAGGAATATATGATATTGGCACAATCCACTTATAAGACAAAGACAAAAGGGATAACAATTTTATGGAAAACAAATGTGATTAACCCAGAAATCATTTATAAGTATGAAGATAAAGAAGGCCTTATGGCATTGGTAATAGTTAAATATAATAACAGAATATGGACCCTAGCCAATCTATACTGGTTCCCAAGCATTGGATCAGAAACTGTTAAAAAAACACTTGCATTTCATTTCCAATAATTATAAAGACAACTTAATATTAGGAGGAGATTTTAACTGTATATTTGATATTTCTGAAACTACAAATAAAAGACCGCTGCGTACATCTGTATCAAAAGCTTTAAACAAGTGGCTAGAATAATTTCATCTTGTAGATATTTTCATATTTAAAGAAGATAAATCTTTGTTGTTTTCCCATCAAGATCACAGAGTTGGTACCCAAACTAGAATAGATAAAGTATTTACTACCCATGACTTATACTCTAAAATCATTAATTTCTCAATCACTCTCTGCCCCTTTTCAGACCACAATTCATTGATACTAAAACTTCTAAATGGGTACAGACCATTAATCTTTAACTCCAGAATTCCAGCATGTATAACTAAAATTAAAGATTTCAAACCCTGGTTATTATTTGAATTACAATTCTTCTTAGATATTAATTGCACCACAGAGCTAAATAAAATAATGATATGGGACTCATTAAAAGCTTACATATATGGTAAAACCCTAACTTGATGTAAAAAAATCATAGAATGTGATTCTGAATTATTAGATCTTAAATCCAAACCTTTGTCAGTAAAATCAAACTCATTTGGAGTTGAAAAAGAAAGTAGAAGTATTAAACAATAAAAACAATGAAATTATAACGCATAAAACTAGTTTGGCTTTAGAAAAACTAAAAATTAATACCTTGGCCACTTCTCCTAAAGATCTACATAATTTATCTATAAGAATCAAAATACAATCAAAAGCTAATTACATTAAAAGTACCTTCCATGAAAAGAAAGGGAAAAATGTCTTGGATATAGGTGACATTCTTGATGCCTATAGAAATCACTATATGGAACATTTCCAAAAAGAAAGTATACATACTGACCAATTAAATCTAGACGAAAAATGTTCTAATATAAAAAAAATACCAGAAAAATTAAAGCTAGATCTGCAAGCACCCATATCCTACAAAGAAATTACAGATGCAATAAAAGAGGGTAAAAATAATAAAGCTTCAGGTATAGACGGCATAATTATGGAAATACATAAACTTTTTCCTTCAAAGATACTACCCCTCTTTCATAAAACTCTTCTGTCACAAGCTTTAATACCCCCCTCTTGGAGATATTCCTTAGTCACACCAGTCCTAAAGGAAAACAGATCCCCAAACCTGTGTACCTCATATAAGCCTATATCATTATTAAATAATGACTGTAAGATATTTATGACAATATTAACTAACAAAATGAAAATACCACTATCCAAAGCAATAAATAATGATCAAACTGGATTTATATATCATAGACAGACACATGACAATATTAAAAGGATAATTTCTCTTATAGATTATATTAATAAAGAAAATAAAGAAACACTCATAATTGACTTAGATATAGAGAAAGCATTTGATTCCCTAAATTGGGACTATTTATTCAAAATTCTGGTGTTATTTGAATTTCCTCATTCCTTTGTTCATCTACTAAAGAATGTATATACAAATAATTTAGCGTATGTTAAGCTAGGTCTTTTCACCTCTGAATCTATGCATATAACAAAGGGTATTAAACAAGGATGTCCCTTAGCAACGATTCTGTTTGATTTAGCTATTGAAATATTGACAGATTCAATACGTAGCAATACAAAAATCAAACGAGTAGATGTTTATGAACAATACAATTCTAAAGTAATGCTCTTTGCTGATGACATATTAACATTATCCAATACAAAAGAGACATTAGAAGCATTAGATATTTTAATTTACACATTTTACAGGACTTCAGGACTCCGTTTCAATAAATCAAAATCAAAATTTTTATTTTTAAATAAAAAAGAATTGCAGACAAAGGGGAATCACATTATAGGGAAAAAAGAATAAACATTAAAATATCTAGGAATTGAGTTATGCAAGGATAATAATGAATTAGTCTCAAAAAATACAATTAAAATCTCTGTGGAAATGTGGAACAAAATAATAACATTTGAAGATAGACTACAGTTAATAAAAATGGTTTTACTACCCAAAATTCTATATATAGCTTTGGCAATGCAACTGTTACCAGAAAGGAATATACTCAAAGAAATAAACTCATGCCTAATAAATTTTTTATAGTTTCCCAAAAGAAACATAGGTTCATAGGTAGGTACTAGGCTATTGGCCCTGGGGCCTATACAAGCCCAGCCAAAAAGGTACCCTGGCTTTTGCCACCCAAGAAAATTATTTTCCTGTACCACTGTCGAGCAGAGCCACAGAGGTGATCCCCCTGGTGAATTTCCTGTTTCCCATCCAATCATCAAGATTTTTCTTGAAGAGTGCTAATGAGGAGCTTTGTTTGATATAGATAGGTAGTTTATTCCAGAGTATGGGAAGTCTCCGGGACAGGAATCTATCCCTCCTGCATGTTCTGTTTATTGTGGTGACAAGGTTTAGGTCCCTAGAGCGTGTAGCTCGGAGGGATTGGGATTTCTTTAAGTGGAGCATGTCCAACAGCTCTGGGTTTGACATAGCCTTGTATGTTAGGCAGAGATTACCTCTGAGTAGGCGATATGCGACAGAGTAAAGCTGGAGCTTTTTGAGACGGTCAGCATAGGGCATCTGTTTGAGGCTGGTAATCCTCTTTGTGAGGTATTTCTGTGGCCTTTCCAGTTGTTGGAGATGTCTTGTGAGGTGCATACCAAAAGGGGCGTTGTACTCTATAATGGGTCTAATGAGTGATGAGTAGAGGGGAACAATGACCTCTTTTATTCTGGATGAGAAACCTTTTGTGATGGTGTGCCACATAGAAGGATTTCCTGACTACTGTGATGATGTGATTATCAAAGGAGAGACTACTGTCCACCTGTGTCCCAAGGTCTCTTATCACACTTTCGGTGTTAAGTATACTACCGACTATGTTGTAGTTCATGGGTAAAGAGTTTTTACCAAAGGGGATGACAATGCACTTTTTGGCATTGAGCTTGAGGCCATGGCTTTGACACCAGGCATCTGTCTCAGTGAGGCCCTTTTGTAGGATGTCCACATCGTTAGGAGATTCAATTATGGCTCCTAGTTTGCAGTCATCTGCGAACTGTGTTAGCCAAAGATGACCTGTGTTAGCCTGTACTTCAGAGAAGTAGATACCAAACAGGAGAGGACCCAGGCCTGAACCCTGTGGTACTCCACTTGTCACTGGTCTGAAGTTGGATTTGGAGTCTGCTACTTTCACAGTGTGGGTTCTGTCAGTGAGCCAGTTGGCAACCCATCTTGTGACATAGGGATTTATACCTAGGTTAGTGAGTTTATCTATAATTCCAGAGTGGGGGATGGTGTCAAAAGCCTTGGCAAGATCTAGATAGGCTGTGTGAACCACCTTACCCTTGTCTACAGCTTTGGTGACTGCTTCAAAGAAGTCTATCAGGTTTAGGATACATGATCTGCCTTTTACAAACCCAAACTGGGAGGGATCCAGAGTTTGGAGATTACCAATGTCTTTGTTTATAAGTTCCATGATGATACGTTCCATGGCCTTGCAGACCAGGCTCGTCAGGCTAATGGGGCGGTAGTCCCCGAGGTCCATGGTGGCTCCCCACTTGTGGAGTGGGATAACCGTTGCTGTGTGCCATTCAGCAGGCACAAAGCCTGAGGTGAGGCTATGATTGAACATAGTACTTAGGTGGGGTGCCAGTTCATTCTGTAGTTCGTGTAGAACGCAGCCTGGGATGTTGTCTGGTCCCATGGATGCTGTGTTCTTGGCTTTGGAGAGTGTGGTTTTTACCTGTGCAGCCATGATTACAGGAACTTTGCATTCTTCCGGTATAGAGATGGGCTCTTTAGGGGGTGAGAGGGGGGTAAAGATAGCACTGAACCTATCTGCCAGGATGTTGGCAATATCAGTTGGTTCTGTATATTTAGTGCCATTGTGCTGTAACTCAGAGCAGATCTGAGTGTTGCCATTCAGATTCTTGACATAGCTATAGAATGCTTTGTGGTTGTCTTTAGAATCAGTGGCAATTTTGTTTTTGTAACTAGCTTTGGAGGATTTTATCAGGGATCGCAGCTTCTTTCTGAGGCTGACCAGGCAGCTCCTCCACTCATGGGATTTTACTCTCTTTTGCAAGAGTTTCTTCCTTCTGTTGTACAGTTTGTTTATGGCAGGGGACCACCAGATTGGCTTCTTTTTTTGGAGGATAGCATCTTGGTTCTGTTTGGGATAGCACAATCCATGCACTCATGTAAGTGCTTATAAAGTGCAATTGTATAGGATTCAGTAGTCATAACTGTATTGTCCATCTGCATTGGTGTCATGAAGTTCACCACTTCTGTCTTAAGAAGCATGAAGTTGGCTTTGGAGAAATTTTTTATTATGGTTTCCTTAATGGGGAGTGGAGGCAGGATGTGGATATCTAGGGTAATTAGCTTATGGTCGGATCCGACCAATGAGGCATTGACTTCAGGTGTGGAACACCGGTCACTCATATTGGTAATGACTAGATCTAGGATTATGTTGCCCCTGGTGGGGGTTTGGATAAGTTGATCCAGGGCATTGGAGTTTATGAATTCCAGAAAGCATTGAGCAAAGGAGTTGGTACATGAGTAGTTTTCCCAGTTAATGGTAGGGTAGTTGAAATCACCCATTATTAGGGTGTTTGGCTGAACCCTAATATTTTCCAGTACATCAAGAAAAGAGGAGTAGGAATTCTGGGGCATGGTGGGTGATCTGTAGCAAGCTACAATTTGGATTGCAGTTTTGCCCAGAGTTAGTTGCACTTGGATAACCTCGGCTGCATTATGCTGAGCAACTAGCCTGGAGGTGTGGGTATCCTTAATGAATATGGACACACCTCAGCCTTTGGTGTTCCGGTCCAGGTTACATGGCCGAAAAGTGTGGTATGAGTTATAGCCTGGTAGTGCAGGGGTGCTCTCTGGAGCCTTGAACCAGGTCTCAGTCACTGCACAGATATCGATGTTCTCCATTTTAAGGAGTGCCTCGAGTGAGTGCATTTTGAGATTTAGACTTCTGGCATTGAGTAGCATCATCCTCAGTTATTGCTTGCCTGTTCCTGTTATGGCGGTGAATTTGTAATTTGAACCTTGCCTAAAAAAGGCACTATAGGGGTGGCAAGAACCTTGGCCAGTATCCGGAATCCCAGGGGTGACAGTTGCAGGCCATCTCTGGCAAAGCATCGTGGTCTGTTGACCATGTCATCCCAGGCAGACAGATACTGGATCCCTTTAGAATGGTACCAGAAGCTTAGCCAATTGTTGAAGTCAATCATTTTGTCCTTGTACTGCAGCATCATTCTGGGTGATGGCAGAATGCTACTCAGGGCTAGGGTTATACCTGCCTGGGCTACAAGATCAGAGAGCTCTTCCATGTCTCTTTTCATGTAGTCCAGGGAGGTACGTCTCAGGTCGTTCACACCAACTGGACAATGACAGAGTCATATCTGTACTTGTTGTGGAGTGACCTGAGTGCGTTGGTTATGTGGCAGATCCTGGCACCCGACAGGCAGCTGACAGTAACCTTCTTTGTTTAGCCTGGTGAGTGGGACATCAGTGTGCCTGACTATAGAGTCACCTATAACTAGTGTGTTGGGTACGTTGTTTTGCCTTATTGGCTGTGGTTGAGTAGCACACTGAGTCTGCGGGCTATGTGTCATTTGGTTGTTTTGGGGGGTGGAGGTTGCTTGCATTTCCGCTTTGGAGGTCTCTGTTGCTTGAGCAGATTATTATTGAGAGCCTCTGCAAATGTTTTTGTATTTCTATGTGTGGATTTTGGTGGTGTCGATTTAGTGAGACTATGTGATGAGTGTGGTGTGGTGCAAGTGTTTACCTTCTCCTCTTGACTGTCAAGTTCAGTCTTGATTGGAGAGAGTTTTTCCTCCATTTTGGCTAGATAAGTGCATCTCTCACAGGTTGTAGTGTTAGGTGGTAGGAGGAGTGGGTTATCTGTGTACATGAGGCAATTTCTACATTGCTCCAAGATGCCCAGATTCATCAGATAGACAGGAGAGAACACTGGGAGCTGACCCTTGGACATGCCTGAATAAAAAAAACTATTTTCCTCTAGATAAGTGAGGAAAGTGAGTACAACAGCTGTTTTTCTCTAAGCAAGTTAGGAAAGTAAGTGCCAAAACTGTTTTCCTCTAGGCAATAAGGAAGGTTGAGTGCTGTAGTAATTAGTAGGTTATTTAGTGCTTACAAGTTCTGAACAAGTGCTGATCATGAATAAGCAAATTCAAGTGCTAAAAGTAAGAATCTGTATCTGGACTAAACTAGTTACAGGAAAGGGGGGAAACACGTGCTAATGTGGGCTTTTAAATCAGAAAGTTGAGAGAGATGGAAAAACTGCCCAAACGGCCAATAACTACAATTTCTGGGCCAGAACCACTCCTTATGTGGTAGATAGGTTACCTAGTGCTTACCACTCCCACTGATAAGCTAGAAGGCTTCCCTCCAACACAGAAAGCTTGGGGGGGGGGGGCTCAGAAGGTTACATACAGTCCTGGATACAGCAAATCTGAATGTGGACTACACTAGTTACAGGAAAGGTTTTTTTTTTTTTTTTTGTTTTGTTTTTTATATATACAGACAAGTAGCTGAAACAGCAGTCAAAACAATTCAAATACGGTGCAAGCTAGCACACTTGAGTATATAGCAATGTTAGACCAAACAGTTTAAAAATGCAATTAAATTAAAAATGACTAAAAACAATGCAGAAGGAGTCTATTAGGTAGAATGAGGTAAAGAGATGGGACTGGGGGGAGTGTCCCAGATCAACTCTACAGTGGGGGGCAGGCAACTGCAAAAACCTCCAAATTTAAACAACAACACAGGAATAGGGAGGGTGGGTACGGAAAAACCAACACCTTCAGCAGAGATCTGAAAAACTATACAGTGTAGCAAAAATAACAGTGCACAACTCTGAAGTCAGCCAGCAATGATATAAAATTAGTCAAGCAACAATTACCAGTACACAACTCTGAAGTGCCATAAAAATATACTCGGCTCTGTATATCTCCAGATAGTTTGAAGAACACTCTTTCAGGACACAGGAAGGCTCCAACAATGATATGCAGACTTTTTTACTAAGAGGGTCTAATTTTATGCAAGTAATCCTTGAGATGGTCAGATAACACACAGGATGCAAAACCAGTTATACCAACTTAAGACACAGAGAAATAGAGGGAGGGGGGAAAAGCACCTTCAGCAGAGATCTGAAAAACTATACAGTGAAACAAAAATAACAGTGCACAACTCTGAAGTCAGCCAGCAATGATATAAAATTAGTCAAACAACAATTACCAGTACACAACTCTGAAGTGCCAGAAAAATATACTCAGCTCTGTATATCTCCAGATAAAAGTCCAAGAACTGTGGCAGGAAAACAAAGACTCCCCTTGGAAAGAACAAAAAACTAAAAAACTCAAAATCCACTGGAGTCACCACACGGAAAAAGTCACTAGTACAGGAAGCTTCTTTATTTGGAGTAAAAACACAAGCGCTTTCACGTAGGTATACTACGCTTCTTCACACCTGAAGAAGCGTAGTATACCTACGTGAAAGCGCTTGTGTTTTTACTCCAAATAAAGAAGCTTCCTGTACTAGTGACTTTTTCCGTGTGGTGACTCCAGTGGATTTTGAGTTTTTTAGTTTTTTATATCTCCAGATAGTTTGAAGAACACTCTTTCAGGACACAGGAAGGCTCCAACAATGATATGATATTGATATGATATGAACAGAATAGTTTTAATACATCATATGAGACCATGGAAACAGGGAGGATTAAACTTTCCAGATATATAAACATACATAAAAGCATCAATATCTAAAACAATCTCAGACTGGATAAGTCCACATTATTCTGCAAACTGGAAAGAATTACTAACTGTAATATTAATAAATTAATTTGATTTACAAACAAAATTCAAATCACAGATAAAAAACAATTTGCCATGGCACATATTATGCATTAGTATGCAATATAAGATAACTAAGCCCACTAAAACTCGTATGACTGATTTATTACATTGACTCATTTAGGAAAATTATTAATACAAATATAGATTTAAAAATCTGGTTTGATCTTTTAACACCATTCCTAGTTACAAAGAGCTGTCCAAACTATACAGAGAAATAATTAATTCCTGGGAACAGAAAAGCTTTGTTTGTTGGTTTCAATGTATCAAAGAACTAAAAGTTCTAGATATGCAAGCAATGGAAACATCATGCAAAATTCCACAACAAGATTGGCTAACTATGCAAAGCATTTTGACATATTCGCAAGATTTATGCAGAATAATTAATAATTCTTCATTTAAAGAAATGCCTAAACTTACGAAATACCTATATGAAGTCATATATTATATTGACATGGGAAATAGTATTTTGAAATTTTACAAGATACTGATAAATTATAAAACACCCAAATCCTCATATTGGAATTGTATAACAAAAGGACACTCATTACAGCTAACTGAAGAAATTAAATAAAATATTTTATTATCAATAACGCTTACATCCTTTACACAGTACTGGAATGTTTTTAATTGGAAATGCTTGCACAGAGCATTCTTAACTCCAGATAGAATTACTCAAATTAATTCTTCCACAAAGGGAATATGTTGGAGGTGTGAGCAAATACATAATGCGGATTGGAATCACATTTTTTTGACTTTGTTAAAATTAAGCCATTTTGGAATGGTATTAAAAACTTTTTACAAACCTTAATGAATCTTTTAACTTATCTAAAGCTAGCTCTAGTATTAAATGTGTACGGAGGTCCTCATTTGAATGAGTCAAATATATATCTAGTTTGGACAATACTTGCAAGCTCAAGAAAGTGTATAACAAGAAGATGGAATACAAACACAATACGGATTTTGCAAGACTTCTACAGCCTACTGAAGACCACAGCATTGTTGGAAATTAAAATTAAAGAATTAAGGATTCATCCTAAGCCATTTATTAATCCATGGAAAAAAGTCTTATCGTTGATTGACACTTTACAATAACTGAACAGATGCAATCTGATAACTGGATTGTTATACCTATAAAGTAATTGTATATATTGAGCTCTGTTATAGTGTCAGGCTGATGTAAATAGTGTACATAGTTATTTAAGATGTTATACACAAATGCTCAGGAATTTATTAGTGTATTTGAAAAATAAAACATTTTTGAGGGAAAAAAAGAATTACATTAAATCCGTTTCTAATGTTAACTGAATTGTACATACATTAGCTAAATCTGCAAATTTACTTAATATTATGGAGCTACTTAAATATGCCTTTTTCCTGTATGACAGCTTAAATTTTCTCCAGAATATACAAGGACCTTGTATTCTAACTATAATATTTCTCCATTGTTCTCTTAATTGCTCATTTCCAACCTTTATTCCTAAGATTTCTATCTCTTCTTCTTTAAATTTAATTCCCTGTATTTTTTTCCAGAAAACATAGTCCTGTACATGTTTTCTTTATTAAGAGTCGGTCCTAACATCTTCAGTTCTTTATTGAGCATTTCTATGGCTGTTTCATCCATTCTGCATTCTTAACTGCTAACACTAATCATCTGTATATGTAAACATAACTATAATCATAATTCCTTCTGGTGGCTGATATCTAGCTTTTTCCAATATCACATTAATCTCAGTGACCACTGCATTCATAATTAATGCAAATAAGATGCTACTGGTTGGGCATCCTTGTTTGATACCACAACTTAGTCTAATAGTTTCACTTATCTATCCATTGATTACCAATCTTACTTTGTTTCCCATGTAAACTGATTCCAGAACATTAATTTTATTACTTTTTTATATTATTCAAAAAATTCCACAATGACTTGTTTTGAATTTTGTCAAAAGTTTTGTTTATATCTCCTATTAATATTTTTAATTGTTTTCTATCTACCAATTATCTTATTAATATTAATAGTTCCTTTACTTCTAGTTCCAAAGATTGTTTCAGATAATAATTAACTTTGTTTGATATTCTTTTATTATTTTTGTGAAAATCTTATCTATATTTAGTACTAATGGTCTCCAATTTCCTATATCTGTTTTTTCTCCCTTTACCCCATAGCATATCTTTTCATCATTTATAACTTTTTCAAACCATTCACTCATTACTTCTAAGAAATATTTTTTTGCCATTCTTGCATGTTTTTGTACATTAAGTATTCAATTCTATCTACTGCATTATTGCAATCCTTTCCACCATTTTGTTTTCTTCAATTAACTTGTTTAATTCCCATCTATCTTTTAATATGTCACTTATTGAGAATGTGTCTACTATATATTCTTTGTTTGTTTTAATAATTTCTTCTTGTGTATTTACTATGCCGTCTTTTCCATCATGTAATTCTCTCATTGTAGTTTCTTTAACAATTTTACTAAAATATGGTGTTACTACTTTCCTTGCAAAAAAGTATCTTTATTCAAACAATCTTCATTTTTTTTCGTGATTCATTTCATACAGCTTTTTCTTTTTCTATAAACTCTTCACTATTACTTGCTATGTTTTCGAAAATCTGGTTACTAATTCCCTTGTATACATCAAAATCCTGTAGTCTTTTCAATTTTTACCATTTCAATACCTCTTTTCTATATTTTTTTCAAAATGATACACCACCTCGTCCAGTCTTTATAAAATTCCCTCATACTTATTAGATCTTGCTATAATTGCAGTAGTATACCTTTTGCCTGTTCATTCATATCTGACTTATTAATTCATTTTATTCCTTTTCCTATTTTATATAATTCCTTTTTTCTTCTATCTCTATCTACCTGGCTAAATGGTCTAAAAATCCTGTGATTTTATGTCCTTGATCTAGTATAATCAAGCTGTCTAAAACTATAAAATAGTCAATTTCAGTTCATAAATTGCTTCTTTTGTATGTCCAAGTCTTATTTAGCCATAAATATATTTTATTATATTTAATCATATCTGGAATTACTTTAGCATCTGCTCCTTTTTTATGTCTGTGTCTTAGATCGCAAGTAAAGTCCCCCATTATGATTATTTGCATGTTTAAATTTACATGATCCATTATTTTTCTGAAATGATTTCTCTTTGCTTCTGTAAGGTATATGCGTAAAGCGTAATTACACTATAACTTGATTTTATACCTTATGTTTAGTATGGGTCCCTATTAAATTATCAAACATTTCAAAGTTCGAATGTCATATGGTCAACACCATATGATCGAACTTTGGAAAGTTCGAAGGTGAAAGGCAAAGGCTCCATATGTGCAGAATGGGAACATTTCCCTTTTCTTTACTGAAGTGTGGTCTCAGAGTTGGTATATTTAAGTAGGGGGGGTGGTGGGTGCAGGGGGGCTTGCCCCCCTTCTCAGAGCATTAAGGTGAGTGTTTTTTTTTTACATTGTTATCATATATTCCAAGATTCAAGTTTTGCTCATATGTTGTCGAACATATGAGGTTCAAAATTTTGAAGCTTCAAATATATAATATAGACCTGTCTAGTATTACTATTCTTCCAATGAGTACTATTGCATAATCTAAAATATCTATCCATTCTTTACATAGGATGACTATACCAGAACAGTTTTCACTACCTACATTCCAAATTACTTTGCTTTCCCATAAACCATTTATTACTTTCTCCTTCATCACTTGTATTGCTTAGTTCTTCCTTATGTGTTTCTTTATCTTTTACTTCTTTCATACTCTGTCTCACATCATTTTTGTTCATTTTCCATTTTGCACTTCCTCTATAATGTCTGATGTAATTTTGTCCTTCTCCTGTTCCTGTACTAATATTGTTTCTTGTGTATGTTTCTCTAATTCTGTATAATCCATCCAAGCATGACCTATCTTTTCACATTTTATACAATTTTGTTCATATTTCTTTGCTTCATGACCGATTTTTACACATATAAAACATTTTCTTCATATCACAATTACTAATGAAATTATCATCCTTGCCACATAGAGAATGTCTTGAGTTGTCCCCAATATCTCACCATGCCTTTGTTTCCATCAGTATTAATTATATTTGATAAATGTATAATTTTTTCATCTTGCATTTTCTTTATTACACCACATTCCCAATCCCCAGTCCATAAACCTCTATTATTGTATATGTTGTTACATGTATAATATCTCCACATATAGTGTTTAAATATTCTTTTAAAGCATCTATTTCAATTTCAGTTCTAAATTGCACATTTTCTTCTTGGCTTCTCTATTAAAAGCCTGTATTATGTACAAGTTCCAAGGATTAATGTCTTATCTTTTGTTATAGTGCTGTAAAAATGTTTCCATATGTTGAGCCTCTTCAAAAAAGTCACAAAAATATATCTGTATTAATACAAATAAAGGCTCTTACTTCTTTGGGTTCTATCCCCAGTGGTGCTATGACACTGTCCTATACCTCATACCTGTCTAATTACATTTCTGTTTAGTTGCTTATGCTCACACATTTTCTTTTAATTTCTGCCTTTTTTCCTTCTCTTCTTTCCCCTTCTCTGACTGTGCATACAATCTCTTTTCTTCATTTTTCTCTTGTGAATTTTCATTCTCCTGGATCCTGTCCATTATCTCTTTCCATGATGCTGCTTTTTCACACACACATTCGCTTTGATCTATCAGTTCTTTTAGGTAGACATCCTGCAACCCTCCTGCTTGAATGGTTGTAGTAACACATTCTGTTGTTGAAATATCCATTGCAAACATTTTCCGTTGGAAGACGTCCTCCAAAACTAGCATTATTCCATCTTCTGCATGTTTTTCCACTCCTATTGCTTTGTTCATATAGATGCTATCATTCTCCTCCTTTCTCACCTCTTCTGACTCCTTTTCTGCTATGCTAGCTTCTATAGCTGCATGGTTAACAGCACTTCCATTCTCCATAAGTCACCACCGCACTCTCCTTCTCTATGCTTCCTACTTCTCTGAGCCACCTTAGCTCTCTACTGTAATGCTTAGATCTTACACAACTTTCCATTCAAAACAGTTGCTATGGATATTTTAGGACATTAGTCTGATCCAGCAATAGATATCAGTACATTTTAACAGTGCTGGACTGATCTATGCCATCTTCCTAAGGAAGGTCATTTACACAGCATTTACATAGGGACTGATATTGCTATTTTCCTGAGTGTGGATATTGGAAGATCTTAATGGATCAAGACACACCTGTCCAAAATCATATGTCACCTTTGCAGAATCTTTCAAGTGAAGCAAATGAAAGCTTCATTTCATCACACCCAAAATAGATGGTTAGGTGAAAACATTTAATAAAACGTTTAAGTATATGTGTGTTAGGAATGGTTATCAAAAAATACATGAACAATTGGGACCAACTGTTTCCCTATTTAATGTGCCCTCCATATGAGGGATGCCTAAGGCTCTATACAATTTAGCCTTTTTGAACTATTATATGGTAGGAGTTGCCCGTTCGATTCTCAGTTAGAGCGTCTTCTGTGTGGTGACATGCGTGAATGGGCGTTCCTTCATTGAAGGTTGTGCGTTAGGCCCGGCAAGCTAGCACGTCAAAATCTACTGCCAATCATTAGTAGACCGGAGTTCCGCTGTGGCAACCCCTAACTGGGAAAAGCTGAAAGAAACACACACACACACACACACACACACACACACATATGGTAGGAGCTCCTGCAGACTGTAGGATATTGTGAAGAACATAGGAGGAAGAGAAGACTCCATTTAAAGAGTTTCATGGCGTATTACACAAAATTACTGGAGAAAATAAAGGTGGTAATGCCGAATGAGTGAAAATATGTGGTCATGAAAAATCTAGTCAACAGAATCTATAATAAATACTTAGAACAGATTTCCAGGTAAGAAGCCAAGTTTTAGTTCTAGTCTGTACAACTGAGAGCAAGCTCTTGGCCAAAAGGCAGAAGGCATAAACCCTATGAAGTAGCTAATGAATAAATGAGGTGGACTAAAACATAAGAAATACAGAAAGAAATGTGCTTTTCAAATTTATCATACAAATGTCATAAGTGCTGGAACATAATGCAAGTAAGTGTGCTAAGTGCAGTGTTTAAGGTCACAGACTACAAACAATGAAAGGGATTAATAGCCTATCAGTTCCTCCTGGAAGCTGATATTTTTTCTGAGTTATCTCAAAGAACAACTTTCATAAAACATCACACAGAAAAAAGTTCCAAAGAAAATAATTAATTTAAGACCATGTAAGGTACTCATCCCCCAGAAACAAGAAGTCAGAGAAGAGATTAAAAATGCTGAAGCTAGGAGTAACTGAAGATCGGAATACTTACTTTGCTAGTCCTGAAATCAGAGGCTATTGTCCATTTTTGTAATTTCAGACAGCCTGACAGCATCTCTAAATATGACCATTGCATTATGCCCAGATTAGAAATGTTGGTTGGGCAGCTAAGGAAGGTAGGTTTCTTACTACTCTAGATTTGATGAAGGGTTATTCGCAGATTTCAATCAACAAAACTAAGGAAAAGACTGCATTTTCAACAACAGAATGTTTATTTCAGTATGGCATACTCAGTTTCTACAGTACCCCAACCACATGCCAAGAATTAATGGACAATGAGCTGAAACATCACCAGTCCTATGATATAGCTTATTTGGATGATGTGGTCATTCACCTGGATTTTGGGAAGGTAGTAAGTAATATGTCTTCCAAATGATTTTGTACCATGAGCTGAAACCTCTTTAGTCCTACTCTTTGGCTTATCTAGATGGTGTGATCATTCACACATCCCAAAATCTAAGCAGTATTCGATTCACTAAGGTAGGCTAGGAACTGCACAGAATGCAGCAAAGTGCAAGGTTGGAATGAAAAGGTAAAATATATTTGATATTAATTGGGAGGGGGGGTTTATCAACACCAAAAGAGAAAATAGTGTCTGTGAAGGAATAGCCAGTTTCCCAAACAAAAAGGCAAATGGAGTTTTTTTTTTAGGTCTTGTTTGTATGTTACTCCGTTTGCATCCATAGCCTGTCTCCACATGAAACAAACCAAAAGAAAGGTTCCTGAATGGGGCAGGTGGACATCAGAAGATGACAATGCACTTTGGTGGCTTAAGCCAAGTATTTATGTTGAACTAGTTCTGCTGTCCCCTAAGGTTTCCAGACTGTTAAATGTTCACATGTATTCCTCAGAGAATGGATTAGGGGCAGTGCTATTCTAAACATTAGAAAACAAGGAGTTTGTGCTACCTCAGTGGAAAATGGAATAAAGCTGAGACCAGGCACCCAACACATGAGAAGGGAAGAAAGAGAATTTCTGATGATTAAGATGGCTTTGGGGTCCCTAGAGTGTTATCTGTTGGCCTGAGAATTTACACTGGTTATAGATTATGCCCCACCTCTTCCAGTGGCTTCCTAGCAGAAGAAAGATAATGCTAAGCTCTGCATTTGGGTCCAGGCACTTCATCTGTTTTGTTAACGGTCACAATGTAGATGAGCTGCCTTGGGCTCACAAGTCGTGTCCTTTAAGATGGTGGGTTCAAGCTGGAAAAAGTCATATGTAACATGGCATGGTGGTTCCACTAGGAGAATGCCTAAAAGATAGATAAGAGAATCATATATAGGGATGAGAGCCAGCACAGCAAACAGAATTAAGACATCATCTGGTTGAGGGGGTAGTAGTATGGGGAACATATTCAAGAAAGAAATAGGTAGGGACTGATCCCTTTAAAGTAAGATGCTTGCAGCCCAGGCAGTAAAGGTCAGCTGTACACATGCACTTTTTTTAAAGATCAGGAAAATTGCAGTATGGCAGTAGTGGTAGTAAGAACAAGAGTCAAGAAGTCTGGAGTATTTTGTTGAAAGGACAAAAACTGTGTTTAGAGATTGGGTCTAAGAATGTGTACCCATTTTACAGATATTACAGCCAGTGGAAGTCCTGGTAGCAGACCCAGAGTTGCATAATGAACCCTATGAACCTATAACTAGAAAGTTGTCAGTAAAGGATTTTATCTATTGAGCCTTTTAGATTTGATAACAAGAAATGTGAAGGTGAAAAAAACACTTTTTTTTTGTTTGAAAACTTGTATTTTTATTAATTTTTTTTTTTATTTTAATAAATTGAAGTTTTACTAGGCATCTTTGAGCCAGTGGAATCTTTATTGACTGCACATCTTTTTTATACATGTATATTATCCCGGTCACTCTAGTATTTTTCTGTGTCCCCTTCCCTGAGCACTGTGTATAACACAGAGGCCTGTGGTGCCAAGCATTCTTAACAATGTTAACCTACTTCAATGAATGGCTCCTCTACAGTAATCCGCACAGCAGGCCTTGTGACCATTATATCAAGACTGGTTATAGGTAAAGTAGTATCCTAGGCAAGGGGTTCTTAGGTGTTGACTGTTGCCCACTGCCCCCCTCCTTGCATCTGCCAGTACTTCCCCATGTCCCCCCATCCTGGACTCCATGCACAATCCAGATTAGTTCCTCCTAGCCTCACATTTTTTTCTTATTCTTGAGCTTTTACCTGCCTCCTTTCAACATAATCTAGCTGGGCAATGCTACAGTTTAATAACTTGAGTAAATACCTGAATTAAGATTGAGGTCTAGGCCCACAGAAACCACAGGGTTAGTTGTTCTGCGGTGCATTTTAGAGCTTTTCTCCAACCTTTTTATCCAGTGATGGCCTTAACAAAATTCATGAGTAAGAAACAGGTTCAGTATTTTTTTTCCAAGGAAGTGATTGTGTGACTAAGACTTAATGTTGATGAAACAGCACTTCACAAGAAATTGATAAAACAAATACTTATGGAGATATAAATCATATCTGAGAACAGTGTCTGCTTCCTTTCTCCTTCAAAAATGCACTTGTTATGTATCCCCCTGGTGTTCTATTGAGATGTAAGTGAAGTCATAAATGGCCACAGTCATATCTCAAGTAGTTGCTCTCATACATTTATATACAACATGCTTCCTCATCCCTACCCACACAAGTCAAGTACCTTTTGTATACCCTTCAGACTGGGACTAAATGGAAAGAAAACAGTAATATATTTAAACTGCTGTTGTCAGATGTCTATAAACACCATGCACCCATATCTTTCCTTAAACATCAAAAATGGATACTGGTGGCTGTTTGGTGGTAAAGTGAAAAAATAGCTATCTCAGTAATGTATTCCAATTTGTTGCTCCTAGACCTTATAGTGATGATCTGTGTGCACCTCTGGAGTTTGGGAGGAAAGTGAAAAAAATGACCTCACTGTCCTCGGCCCCAAAACAAGCTGTAGCAACCATCTGTATGTGCATCTGAGGACTGATTTTGAAGAAAATTGAGGACATGGCCACACTATCCACAGCCCTCCACACAAGTTACATCAACCTGTTCACATCTCTTAGAAGTACCAATTTTAGACTAGGTGGGGTGCAGGATAGAGGCCTGTCTTAGGTTTGTAAGTCTGTAAAAATTCACTTATATAGCCTGCAGTGTTGTGACCACCTAGCCTCTGAAAGCTCTGAGGGTCTGGGTGCATTTTTGCAGGATAACTTAATTGTGTTTACTGCTACTCTGAGTTATACATGTGCCTGGCAATATGAAACACAGATAAAAAATGGTGATTTTTTTTTTAGGCAGACACATATGCACAGTGAGACTGGCCCTCTCAAGCCAGGTGTATCATAAGATGCAGTGATTTTTAACACACACCTTGACATTTCCCCTATTAAACCAACCAGGTCTACAAGATATATAAACATGCACACTCTGTGCCCTTAAGGATTTGTCTTTGAGGTGTTGGAGGAACCTAGGGGACATGCATAAACCCCACAATAATATGGAGGGTATACAGAGTTGATTATAAAGAAGCAAAAGCCAAGAGCTCATCAAAGCGCCATCAATGCAATACTACTCACTGCGCCACTGAATATTTAGTTACACACGCATCCTGCTCTTACAAAACTCCAAATATATCCACTTATATGATATGCAAAGCTGATGTTTGTGATGGAAGGTGAAAGAAATTATAGCCTAATTACTATATTTAAATGTACTTCAAACCCTGCCCACATAAGCATACACTACTAGTTTTATACTGATTTCAGAAAATATAGTACACTGTGTAACACTACTTCTGCCACACCAGATCAGTGATAGTCATTTAACAGTAATTAAAAACAGGGCAAAGTTATTTTTATCCACAGACAACCTCTGTACCTATCAACTGTAGGCAGTTTCCTGATTGTGTACTTCTCAGATGTCTGATTTTAATGTAAAACAGTTAAGTCATAAAGATGTACTTCAAGTTTGTTTAACGCAGTCAGGTATTCAATTTTACTTCACACAAATGCATACTGGTCCTGCAAAGCCAGACTAGTGACTGTTTAAACTGAGCATGCAACAAGGTGATCATTTACTTTGAGTCCGCACCCAGTAGTTGCATTCACTTTTGTGTGCACTTCAGACATCTGATTATAATAAAAAAAGATGGCCATGAAATGTACTTCATCTTTGTTCCACACAAAAGGTACTGATACATTGAAGCATTCTATCTTGCTTTGCACAGATTACATTATTATGAGCCATTAGGTAGCCATTTTCTCTACAGGCGGCCCCGACAAATATAGCTACTTTGTCTAAAAACATCACAGCAAAGGCATGACTAGGTTGAGGCCGTCAGGGCAGCCACTCTAGGCTGAAGGTGTTAGGCTGCAATTGGCAGATCCTAACTGGTCTTCAGTGTATTCCTGGCACTGAATGCTGGTATTGCATTTGCTCTGTATCTTTAGTGCATTGCAGCATTCGAAAATCAATAACAGTATTGCATTTGCCTTCAGAACTGAAGCTTTTTTGTTTTTCAACTTAAAGCTGATGGGGAGCAACACCTGGTGTAACAATAGTTAACTTTACCTTTGCATTTCAGATGTCCAGTTCTGAAAATTTAATATAATTAGTTAAAATAATGGCCACACATGTTTTCATTTGCATTAAAATATTATGTACGTTATGCCAGATAACAAGATTTGAAGTCTGAAATTCAAATGCCATATCATTCTTTTTGTTAGTATAACCTTCAATGATGTGTCAGAAAGGAACAGGACAAAAATATGAGGCAAAATCATCTGCGACTTTTGAGAGGTATGAATATCTGGTTCCCTGCCAGGCTCAAGAGAAAAAAAATAAAAAAATACTACTAAAAAAAAACCTTTTCTGCACGAATGCAACCTGATGACAGCATTCTCTCTTGCACCCACCACAGATGCGCTCAGTACCAAGTGCATAATCCCAACACTGTTGCAACCATCATCCTCCATCATTCAGGGTTTCCTGGTCAGTCCTACTCACTGAGATCCAGACAGTTAATCACATAGCCTTTGAGGCTGTATTCATTGTCTGGATTATGGACTGGACTCACTAGAATGTCAAGAAACGAAGGTCTGTTTTGCTTTCACTGAAAAGCACTGCAACTACAGCTGTTTAGCATGATTTAAAAAAAAGGTAAGAAAGCACCCTGGTTAAATGGTACCTAGGCAGCTGCCCAGATCTCATATACTTAAGGCTGGCCAAGCCTTACATAATGTAATCCCACTTTTCTGAACATTCCTGTTTAGTGCTGAACATGGACATATAGTCTATGATGCTGTATATACTTAAATTGTCCTATTCATCATTTATAGGTAAGTACTAGGCTTGCTGCCTTTGCAGGTCCTTTTAAGGCTAGCCAATTTCAATTCAATAGTGAGAATCAAATCCTGTACCGTGTGTCTCTGAAGTAAATAACTTGATCATTATGCTAAACTCCAAATCCCTAAGGATGAAAACAAGAAATAGGTTCATAGGTAAGTATTAGACTCCTGTGGACCATTTTAAGTTTAGCCAGTTTTCTTTGGTGAGAGTCAAATTCTGTACCTCTTGTCTTTAAGGTAAATACTTTAACCATTATGCCAACCCAAGGCCCTATATAACTAGTATCTCTTGTATTATTTCTAGCTAAAGGGTGCCTACTGCCCTTCCTTCTTTGTGCCATATGTGCTGCCAAAGTTTAAACACCTTACCTTTACATGAATTGCTAAATGCATCACACAGTAAAATTAATTATGTACTGATATGCAGGTGCTGAGTCTTGTATTCATTTTAGTGTATGGCACAATAAGCATGTATTGACAGATGCTTTTTTCTGTTTCTGAATTCCACATCTCTCAGTACTACAGATGATTTTGCCAGTAGCCCTAACAACATTTGTTCACATTTGGGAGGCCATCTTGGAATCTCACAGAGGCATGCACTTCTGCCTCTGCATAGCTTGTCTGTCAGAAGTGAGAACAAGTCACCCTTCATACTGGGGTTAATTCCCAATTAGGAGGCCACCTCCAAATCTGACTTGGTTTGGTGGCAAACAGAAAATTTACTGGGGGTTTCAGTGAGTGTAATAAGAGGCAGGGAGAAGGTAGATAACTGTGCTCAGTGCCAGAAGATGATTTCATTACAAACTGTTAAACTGTTTACCAAATGACTACCCAACAGAAATTAGACAAATTTTATGCCCAAAAATGAATAAAAGAAATCTGTAAGTGATGGTCTAAGCTTTAATAACTGTACTGTTACTACTGTTCTAAAAAAAAAAGGGGTACAAACAATGTCTTTTACAAGTATGTATATACATTTTAAAACATGTAATACCCTATCCTCACAAACTTGTAGTGTAAAGAATTAATGCCTTTCTCAATACATAGATAGCACTATGTGTTTTCTATTACTTGATCTAGACTAATATGTATGCATTGTTGCTTAAATGTTTAATTTCTATAACCTTGTTTTAATCTGTGGAGCTTTTCTCCCCGGGCCTCCACTGAAAATGGAAATTATCCAGCTGGACTAGCCCGGTCAACAAATGTAAAATAAAATAATAAAAAAAAAATCAATATCCCAATATTTATATAATTCAAATGTCTTAAACAATCTCATAAAAATACATACACATGCACACACAGAAAGAAATAAAGTAAAGAATAAAAATTGCAAGGCATTATTAATTCCAGGCAAAGTGTTTGTGGCTATTTATTCTGGCCATGAGTCATTTGACAAAGTAACACACATGGAATGAATTTAAAACAATAGGTGAATCTTCTCCTTGGACATTCAGATGCAAAAGTACTTATATAACAAAGCAGGTAAAGAAGAAAGCTGAAAATAATACATAAATAGATGGAATTTGTTTGATTGCACCACTTGTGTGACTTATTCTCAGCTTTTTCTACAAAGGCTTCCTAATTGTAAGCTAAGAAACAAGTACCCGCAGCAACCTTAGAAACACTCAACACAGGCAACACCCACCATGAAACATACACTCACGAGTCATGGTGCAAAAACCTTGAGATATACTTCCCTTGATGGGTTCAGGTGCCTAGGAAGTGAAACATTTCCCTGGGATACATTTGGCTGGGTACAAATGGCTGAAGTGACATTCAGCTGCAGAGAGATATGGATGTCGCAAATTCCCTGTGGGCAAAGAGAAGTACACCCTGCCATGCCCACAGCTTTACTAACCAAGAGCATGTGGGCAAAAAAGTAATGAGTGCCGTGCTCAGTGTACAGTATATGTTTATGTAACTACAACATGTAAAAGTGTGCTACAGCATGCAGGAAATCTTGCATGCTACTGTAGTCACATTTATGATCTAGTATGCATTTTGGGTAATGCTTCCTAAACACTGTGAAGGGGTTAGTGGTCCACACACCCACCAATTATAAAGGCACTGCCCAGTGTGCATTGCAGTTTTACTGCCACTGACATGCCTGCTGCTGCTACCTGCCATACTGCTTGCTGTCTGATGTTGCCTTGGGGGCCATATACATTATTTCCCCATGCATTTGATTACTGAAGTTGTGGGTATGACCCTACATTCTTCTCTTTGCCTATAGGGAATTTGCAACAACCATATCTCCCTAAAGCTGAATGTCACTTAAGCCATGTCTCCCCAACCAAATGTACCACAGGGAAATCCCTTGCAAGCTAGGAATATCTATTGCAAGCAAGCAATATATATATATATATATATATATATATATATATATATATATATATATATATATGTATATGTATGTATATAAATATATGTATAAATATATATATATATATATATATATATATATGTATGTATATAAATATATGAATATATATACACATATATATATATATATATATATATATATATATACGGCTTGCACCTATCACCCCTGGGCTTTCGGATATTGGCAAAGGCTCTTGCCACCCCCATAGTGCCTTTTTTAGGCAAGGCTCAAAAGACAAACCCACCTCCATAGGTATCACAAGGGATAAGAAACTAAGAGTAATGCTACTCAATACCAGAAGTCTAAACCTCAAGATGCATGCACTCGAAACTCTCCTTAGCATGGAGAACACCGATATCTGTGGAGTAACAGAAACCTGGTTCAAGACTCCCGAGAGCACCCCAGCACTACCAGGTTATACCTCATATGATGCTTTTCGGCCCCAAAACTTGGACTGAAACACAAAAGGAGGGGGAGTATCAATATTCATCAAAGATACCCACACCTCCAGGTCAGTGGCACAGCACAAAGCATCAGAGGCTATCGATGTGCAACTAACTGTGGGTAAAACTGCCTTCCAGTTTATAGCCTGCTACAGACCACCCTCCCAAACCCAGAAACCCCAATCGGCCTTCCTGAGAACATTGGAAAATATGAAGGTCTCTCCAAACACCATTTTATTGGGTGACTTCAACTACCCAAACATAGACTGGGAGCATTACTCTAGCTCCAACACCCTAGCCCAAAGGTTCCTAGAATTTATAAACTCAAATGCTATGGAACAACTTGTTGCCACTCCCACAAGAGGGGAAAACATACTGGACCTGATCATCACCAACATGGGGACTCTATGCTCCAGACTAGAAGTGTATCCCTCACTGGTAAGATCAGACCATAAACTAATCTCACTGGATATTCACATCCCGACCCCGCCCCGTGCCCAGAAAACCACAGTGAAAAACTTCTCTAAAGCAAATTTCACACTCCTCAAAACCGAAGTGGAATCCTTCAAAGCCCCCTGGCCTGTGGAAAATACGGCCCAGACCACAGAATCCTTTGTAAACGCATTCTATGAATACCTTCAGGAATGCATGGACCATGCAATCCCAAATAAAACCAAGACCCATTCCTCCAAAGGCAGGCATCCTGTCTGGTGGACCCCAGCCATAAACAAACTATACAATAGAAGGAGGAAGCTACTACATGACAGAGCAAATTCCCAAAAAGGGAAGGCATCTCTGATCAGTATTAGCAAAAAACTACGGGCACTCATAAAATTGTCTAAGGCCAGCTTCAAGAGAAAAATTGCACAGGACACTAAGGATAATCACAAGGCTTTCTTTAGTTATGTTAGGAACCTGGGTGGGAATTCCCAGATATGCTCAGAATTAGTCCAAAATGACAAAAAATACACCAAACCCACAGACATTGCCAACATCCTAGCTGACAGGTTCAGCACAAACTTCTCCCCCCCCATCCCCACCAAAAGGGCAAATATCTATCCCAGCAGAGTGCTGCCCCCCTGACATCTCAGATGCTCAGGTAATAGCCGCCCTCTCCAAAGCAAAAAACACAGCATCAATGGGACCAGACGGTGTCCCGGGCTGCGTCCTACATGAACTCCAAGAAGAGCTAAACCCAAACATAAAACTACTGTTCAATCTCAGCCTTACTACAGGATATGTACCCAAAGAGTGGCGTACAGCAACAGTGGTCCCTCTCCACAAAGGTGGTGATTCAATGGATCCTGGAAACTATTGCCCCATAAGCCTGACTAGCTTGATCTGCAAAGTTATGGAAAGGATCATCATGGACCTCATAAATAAAGATATTGGGGACCTACAGACACTGGATCCTACCCAGTTCGGCTTTGTTAAGGGCAGATCCTGCCTCTTAAACCTGGTCGATTTGTGTATAATACCCAAGTTTGCTTTAATATTTAATTATGTATTTAGTTTTTTACTGGGGTAGTTAGCTTCTCAACCCTTATGTACCTTTCTTCTGTGTGCATTATCTCTTACATTTTCTTTAGAATCTATGACTTTAAGCTAATTACCCATGGTTTGATATATACTCTACACTATAGTTATTTAATTCTGAGTTAGAAGATATTTGAACATTTACTTAAACTACTTTTTTGACAGTTTGGAGTCATGAATAGGTATTGCATAATATCACAGTATAAAATTTAAGGACAACGATTCGTGTGTAGTTCTGAAGAAAATGAAATTCTGTTTTCACAAGATGAAATCCAGGAATTATTCTTATGAATTTTAAATGCAGTTTATGTTCTTTATGGTGATTTTATTGTATGTTTCTACTGCATATATATATATATATATATATATATATATATATATATATATATATATATATATATATATATATATATATATATACACACACACACACACACACACACACACAAGATTAAACAGAGTCTAGGTCTAAAACATTCAAAGCAAGTTGATAGTATTATACACATATCAATACGAGAGGAAATACTGGTTGTAGTGAAGGAGAGTTCTGGCCTGTCATGCCAAATTCCATGAATATCCCAGGTTTTCCCTTTTTTCTGAAAAATACAAAATGAGTTTCTGATAAAATTTAGATGTATATTTTTAAATAGAGTATCCAGTACTGCATGTGTCATTGGAAGTTTTTTCATGAAAATGGGTTAATCATGCCTTCATTTTAAAATCATACTGAGAATAAATTAAATGTTGTGAATACTTATGAACTCAGCAGTGTGTATTATTTAGTTTCTTTAGATGCAAGCTAGTAAAATATGTTTTTCTTCCATAGCACTTCATGGTTATTTTTATGTTTTACCATAATAGACTGAAAGCTGAAACACATTTGAAGTTGTAAAGAATGGTTCAGGGACAGCTGTAAAAACTATGGGTTGCCATAGTAATGCTGATATATATCCTGAACCTAATCCAGAAAACTTCAGTGCTGATCTTCAATCACAGTGATACATCTGTATTCTCTGTTTCATGGAAAACAAGCAGGAGAGGACATCAGGGTGAGAATGTGAAAGATCTAGGGCACAGTGCATTAAACTATGGATTAACAGAATATTGTTCCCTTTTTGTTTCACTGAACTACTGTCTTAAAAAGTCAAAATTTTCCTTCATATCCTTGGCAGTAACTGCACATCAATTTACATTGTACCAAATGCAGACTAAAATTTTAAATTTAAAATCATTATTGATCGTGTCTTCATATTTTTACAATATGCAGTCAGAGTAAAGTATTTTTAAATTAAGTATATTACATTTCTGACTCTGTTCTACACACGATTTTCTAAGCATCCAATGTTGCTGTTCTCTGGAAAATCCATTTGCTGCTGCTATTAATACTTTCAGTCTCTGGACATTGCATACCATTCAACACCTTTACTGTTGACAATGCACTTTTTCCACTGGCAAGCAGTATACCACAGTATCATGGGAGAAAATAATTTGTGGCAGAAAAAAATGTTTTTTTTTGTCCAGTTTTTTTCTCAACATACTTTCTATAATCTATATATGAGATGAGAATGTAAATGTCCTTGGGCATCTTTCTTTCCCATAATGCATTTTATTCCATTTTAAGTGTGCTTCCTGCAATCATTTTGTTTATGCTGCCTTATTTAGTACTGCATATGATTCAAGTCTCTGCCCTTTAAGTAACTGCCCCATGAGTATTTTAAAGTCTCCTTCCTTATTTCACTTAACGACTTTTATCTTAATGTCTTATCACTTTTAAGATGACTTAAGTTCTTTGCATTTCCCATTAAGGATTGTAAAGATTCTCTGTTTCTTATCTAATTTAGGAAATGTTGCTGAGTCCTTGTGGCCTTTTCTAACATGGTAAAATGCACAATTCTTGTAAATTCAGAGCCCTCAGTCTTTTTTATTAGGGCATCTTATATGCCTCTTATAATTTTATTTGGATTCCCCTTGATTAACATTCACAGGCTTTATAGTCTCTTACACAGCATCTTATTTGACTCAGAGGTTTCATAGTATCTTCTAACGGAGCGTTTTATATAACTCTGTTATGTTTGCATTCCACTTGGTTATCTGCACTTAATTTAGTCTTTAAGCTGTTTTGAAACCTCAACTGCACATGGAAAAAGTCTTATTTAAAAAAGCTGCATCTGTGCAGAGCCTAGTCACATCATAAAGATGTTGCCCTAAGTGGATTCTCTGTCCATACACTACAAAGTGCATTGGAAATGGCACTAAATCTATGAAGGCACCCACCCAGTAGGGTTTATAGATTCACTTCTTAGCTGTCACTTGGTAGCTTTTGGTGTCTCTGAGGAAAGCTGTGTTACCTGATTTCTCCTTTCAATGAAGAGAGATGATGTAGGGGAAAAGTTTGAAAGGCCAACTCACGTTAACGGAAGTAATGGGAGAAATACAAGCCATTGAAATTTTTGGACAGCCACTGCATAAAAACATATGATTTATGCAATGTATCCTAGCACCTGAATGTTAAAAGACCACACATGTACTTTCTCTCGCAATGGGCATGCAACTAACTACATGATGGTGAATGATTTCTGTTCTGCATACATCATTGACAGCTTTGTTTTATTGACCAGTCTATTCCAACTAGGCTTGTGACTTTTTTTCTGGAGGCCCTCCAGATGGTAATTATACTGGTCAGAAAGATGTTGGTTCTGAAAAAAAAAAAGAGCTGAGGGAATAAAGAAAAGGAAATTAAGTTTGTAAAGGTAGTCAAACATGAAATTTTATAAAATATTTAAATATGTAAATAAAGAATCCCTTCTCTCTCACTTTTTGATAAGTGGCATGAGACCTTTTATATCTAGTTGAGTTGACCTCAGGCAGATAGTAATGTCTCATCTGAAGAATTATACTAATCCCATTATGCTGTCCTATAGTATCAATCCTGGAATGTGAATTCAAGCATCTGGCATGGGGCTAGAGCCGACAGTCTTCTGATCTTCAAAAATGAGTGCCGTTTAATTGTGTGCTAAATGTAGTAAGGCTTATAAGGAGGCATGCGCACTCTTCCTATATTTTGTGAAATCTTAAATGCACTGAAAGGGAAGAGTTTCAGTATCCAGGCCTGTATGACCTTTTTAGTCATTCTATTTTACCATTAATATAGTATATATAATATACACCAGGATGCTTCCCAAATGTGTGTCTGATGTAACCCCAACAAGAATAAGTCAAGTTGCACAAATTACAAAGTTGCTGTAAGAATTTATATCTGTTATGTATACTTGTAATCAAGTACAAGATCGCAAGATTTAGAAAATCGACTATAACGTCTAAATTTGTGGGAACTGTAATTGTAGCCATAGAACATGCCTGCAGAATGTAAGAATGCATAAGTCACTAAATTACTTTATAAAGGAAGCAAATGGTTCCTCACTACGGTATACAACCTGTCTCCTGCATCTTCGGTCTCATAATCTTCATCATCTTCTAGGCTAGCTGCCCTTGTTGGCTATTTTAAGCCTGGCCAATTTCTCTCAAAGGTGAAAATCAAGTTTTGTATCTATTGTCAATGAGGGTAAGCACCTTAATTAACTCTTCTGCCAAGGTGCCAACATTTTATTGCAGATTCATCTTCACAGATTATCCCAGCAGTTTACACTGTAGTATTAATTCATCCAATGAACAACACACGCAGTACACTTTAATATGACGGTGTCATTGAGGAAATTCTCATACACTTAGTCTTTCTTTTTTTACCTAAAGGTGATCATCCCATTGTCGACAACTATTTCTTAGTGTTACGTATGTGTTATTACAGTGTGTACCAGTACTAGACACTTTACTAGGAATACGGTCCCTTTCTATTTTGCTTTTGTTACTTTTATTACATTTAGTTATTTGTACTTTAATTGTGTAAGTGAATGAATGTACTGCATTTGTGCCCCTTTACATGTTGAAATTTGCTGCATGTTCTACATATGATGACAACCCACTGTAAACTGTCTCAGTAAATATTTTATCAGAAGATGGTGCCAGATGATATTGAACCAGGAAGTAATTGGACAGCTGATCAGCATGCAGTAAATACAAATCCTAGTGTTGTTAAGCTAAATATTATTCCACTGACATAACTAATGAAATAAATGCATATTTTAAAATCTGAACAAAATGCCCTACAGGATGATAGCTTAATTACAAAGGTAAATAGTAAAAAAAAAAAAAAAAACACTTTAAATACTGCAAATAAAATGAACATTTGTTGCAACATTTCATTATAAAGTGTCTTGACATAGCTACTCTGCATTAAAGGGTGTGAGTAGAATATTGGGTTTTATTGGTGAACTTATGTTTCTATGGTTGGAAAAGTATTACCATCATTACTACAGCAGCATGCATCAGGCATGAAGACTGTTTATGTCCTACAAACATGAGCAGCTGAATGATTTTATTCTGTAAATAAACTTAAAATAGATGAGAACCAAAAAATAGTAATGTTCAGAAAAGCAATATACAGCATGAGTCAGACACATTCTAACATAACTTTCCCAGTCTTGTGGTGTAATGTTATTCCAAGTGTCATGATCCTACTTGCTGTAAAATGACATAGTAATTTTCTACTACAATACATCTGTATTAGCTCAGTTAATGTGATTTCCTGTCCATCTTGCTAATCACAGACTTTGAATCTACCATCACTCTCTTGCTACCAACTGTGCATCGAGTACATTTTGATGCTATCTGTAGTTTGCCTTCTTACACTGAGTTTATCCTGAGTTGTGCATTCAATTGACAAAGTATGAATCCAGTCTCCCATATACTGCACTATGCATTTAACAAGTCTGTCAAAGTAAACCTTGTAGTGATCCTGCAACCATTCACCATGTCCTCAGCCTTATGAGTAACTGGGTGGAAATCTATAGCCTCAGATGAGGCTGACATTTATGTTGGGTAATTTCTGATTCATCACAGACTTCCCATGCTGACATTTTTTAAAGAAGATTTGTACAAGTTTTTCTTTGCGACCATGTTCTTCATGAGCTCAGATTTTTCCAACTTTAACATCGTTTTACGATATATTTTTTGAAGAAAACTGCAGACTTCTTGATTAAGGCAGTATTAGACTTCTCTAGGTGGATATTCATGAAAGACATTTATCTGGGTATCAGTAAAGTATTATGAATGATGAATTCCATGAAATGCATTTGCTGGATTTTGTCAAGCTAAGTGAGACAGCTCTGAATATGATAATGAAAATTATTGAATTCAGTGATAACTGTATCATATGGTTTATTTTTTTGTTATACTATGTTTAGGCTGGCCACCACTTTTCATTATTTCCATACTACCAGTTGTGGAGTATTGTATGATGACTGTATAGCAATTCAAGAAGAATCCAACAGCACCAGGACAACTTGTGCTCAGGTGAATAAATCCATTCATATATAGCAGTGACTGATAGTGGACTTGCCCTCATTAATGTTCAGCCATTTCTTCCTGTACCACTGCTTTTATTGTTAGTTTATTATATACTAGAATAGTGACCAGTGCTATGAGCTCATAACCTTCCTTCACGCTATCCCATTTTCCTGGTTTTAAAGTTTCTAATGGTTTGCCAAGAAACTGAAGATGCTGAGTTGAGTGTACAAAAAGCTGGAATCTTACATGGTTCAAAACAAGCTTAAGATTATCATTTAGAATGCTTAGAAATCTGTAAAAAGTTCAACTTTTACATCTAGTCAATTTTCTGTTACCTCTGATCAGCCTATTCAGATCTTTATGATGGAAGAAAGGATTCATAGGTCAGACATCTCTGCAAAATCAGCAGATCCATTCCTATGAACACTGTGAAGTGACAGCATGCTTCTTGTAGATATAGATGCCTCCTTTTGAACCTAGGTTCTCCATAACCTTTTAACTGATGATGCTCCAGGTGGTCCTTGGCAAAGGCTACAGAGAAAGTCTGAAAACATGTTGGCTAGTTGACTGATCTCAGCATGCTGTAAGGATCACTATGACACTGTATGCTACATCTTGGAGTTTGAACTTAAGCTTATGAACTTTATGTGGTGTCTAGGGCTGAAGTAATTTAACCTGGTAATTCGTTAGTCTAATAACTGCGATGTCAGTATTATTGAATTATTACAGTACTTTGAAATGCAACGACTCTGAATCTAGCGAGTCTAATAAAGCCTAAACTTTCATGTAAAGGCCATTGTGATGCTGATTGTGACACAGTCTTAGGGAGTTCCTGTTGTCCATGACCTTTATAATTCCACATGGCAGAGTCAGAGGAAGTGCAATGGAATGCTTCTTGTATAGGTTTTTGTATATTCCTAATGCTGACAGATAATAGACATGTTTTATCCTTTTACCAGTATTCTACTACCTGACTAAAAAGTCAAACTGAAATTCTTGTGGTTCTCATCAGTAATGTTAATGTGACTCAGTAGGTAGCAGAAAAATACTGTATCAAGTTACAAGGACAATACAAAGATAACTGAGATAGCCAGACACCCTTCATAAGGCATGCCAGCACAACCTGCTCACCAGACCACATGAAATTAAAGGCAAATGGACAGAGTACTTCCAGCATCTTCTGAATGAATAAAAACCCTACAGAAGCCATACTGCCCTAGACACAGCCTATAGTAAAAGAAGAGGAGAAGCTTACCCTAGAAGAAGTAAGAACTGTAGTAAGGAAAATGAAGTCACAGAAGGCAGCGGGCCCAAATGAAGCCACAGCTGATATGATAAAGATGTTGGGTGAGATAGGGTACTCATAGCAATGCTGAAAGAAAGGCATAACCCAGATGACTGGAGAATATTCATACTTGTGTCAGTGTTCAAGAACAAAGGATACATTCCAAAATGTGGGCAGTACAGAGGTATCAAGTTGTTACATTGCATGAATGTTCTGGAGAGGGTGATTTAGAAGAGCATTCCAGATTCAGATCAGCATGTAGTATAACTGACCCAGTGTCTGCAGTGAGACAGATGCTTGATAAGCTAGAAGTGAGGGAAGAAGACAACTGGGTATTTCTAGACTTTGAGAAAGCATATGACAAGGTCCCAAAAACAGATTTAGGCAGTCCTGTGGTCATTTGAAGTCCCAGAAACATTGGTAGAATTATGTGGACCCAATGACTCAAGTATGAACAGTGTTTTGTGTCACAGCAGAGTTCCCAGTTGGTGTGCAACAAGGTTCAGCTCTGAGTCCCCTGTTGCTCATACTGGTGATGGACTAAATTAGCAAACAAGTTGGAGGGGACAGATCAACAAAGTTGTATGCAGACAATGTGTCTTTTCAGGCAGACTCTGAGCAAGAATGTTATCAAAGGATAGGGGAATGGAATGCAAACATGAAGGCACATGGGATGAAATTGAGTACAGATAATTGTAATGGCAACAAATGGGGAAAATCAGAAGTGAAGTGAGTGAGAAGGAAGATAGGGCAACAGGTTAACAGCTTCAAGTGTTAGGGAGAGGTGGTTAAGGAGAAGAGAAGTCATAATGAGGAGGTCAAAGCTAGAATCAGGGGGGCTGCAGCCAACTGGCAGAGTGTGGCAGGTGTACAGTATGAGAGGAGAATTCCAAAGAAGCTGAAAAGTAAGTTATACAAACCAGTGGTGTGACCAGTACTACTGTATGGTATAGAAACCTGGGCAGTAAAGGCAGAGCAGTTGAGGAAGCTAAAGGTGAGGGAGAAGTGCCTCAGATAGGGAGTAGGATGTTCACTGAGGGACAGATGAAATGAGGACATAAGAGTAGAAGACAAAATATTTCCAATTGCAGAAAACGTCATAGAGAACAGATTGCAGTGGTTTGGGAACATGTGCAGAAAAGCCGAAGGCAATGATGACAAAGATGATTTGGGATAAACAGAGGCAAGAGGAAATGAGGGCATCCAGCAAAGAGGTGGATGGATTGTGTGTGAGAGAAGGCTTGCGACAGTCAGGCATTAGTGCCAACGAACGTAGGACAGTGGCATTGACACAGCACCGTGGCCCCATGACTCAGCCACTCCATTGTCTCTCTCTCTCTCTCTCTATATATATATATATATATATATATATATATATGTTATATACACACACACACACACACATATATATATATATATATATATATATATATATATATATATATATATGGGTCTACCTGACAACGTTGACAGCTTAGAACACCGACGCCAGAAGATCGACAACTGAGAAGACCGACGCTGAGAACACCGACATGGGAAAAGGCTGTGTAAGTATGCGGTAGTGACGGACGGTAGGGTGCGAGTAAGGTAAGTGTGCGATATTGACGGTCTGTAGGGATAGGGGTGGGTTAAGTGAGTTAGGGTTAGGGCGCGGGTTAGGTAAGTGTGCGGTAGTGATAGTCTTTGGGTTAGGGGTGGGTTAAGTGAGTTATGGTTAGGGCGTGGGTTAGGTGAGTGTGCGATAGTGACGGACCTTAGGGTTAGGGTTTGGGTTAAGGTTGTAGATAGTTGTGTATGTGAGGTTTAGTGTGGGTTTGTAAGGATTTTGGTGTGCTTGTGTTGTGTGTGTGCTTTTTGGACAGGGGATTTGTTTTGTTTGTTGATTGTCGGTATTATGGTGTGCCGGGCATGTGAGGTTTCGTGTTTGTGAACTGTCGGTTATGTGGTGTCGGTGATTTCATTGTCGGTGTTGTGATGTGTCGGTGTTGTCAGGTAGACCCATATATATATATATATATATATATATATATATATATATATATATATATATGTGTGTGAGTGTATATAGATATATATATATATATATATATATATATATATATATATATATATATATATATAGATATATAAAATGTGTGTGTGTGCATGTATGTATATATTTATGGATCTCGTTGACATGCAGAAACAGACAATAAACTTACCAACCTCATATGGTCGAAACAGAAAAACATTGGTCCACAAAAGATTGAAACAAAACACCCAACCAGTATTTTTGCAGGGAGCAAGCCACCCTGCACCCCTCATGTGGGGAGGATGTGCCATGCGATACAGTGGAGTGGTGATAGGACCTATGCCCCGATCCTGACTGTTCTGAGAACTCATGGTAAAAAAAAATGGTACTTTTTGATCCATTGATTTTTTTTTTTTTATCGACTGTATCATCATCTTTACTCTTGATGAAAAAGCCAGTTCAGCAGGTTCTACATATATGTATATGAGAATAAACTTCATTGCATTTGTATGCGTGAGTTTAAATTTTTGTGTGTGTGTGTGTATATGTATATTTATAAGTATATATATATATATATATATATATATATATGTGTGTGTGTGTGTGTGTGTGTGTGTGTGTGTGTGTGTGTACATATATATATATATATATATATATATATATATATATATATATATATATATATATATATATATATAAATCCCAAAAGTAATGGTGCGCGTGTTAACAGGGTGCTCGGTTCATAAACACAACACCAAAATGTATACCAGCACTTGACCCAACAAAGCTTCCAACAATAAAGTGCCTGGTACCGGCAAAAAAATGAGTTCGGAGACACTTTTGAATGAGCTAAAATAGCTCTATTTTTTTTTTTTACTTTATATACTGCACTCTTTATTAATTATTTAGTAGTAGAATGTTTTTGCATATAGTGATTTATGGTGCAATAAGAAAAAGTATATACCATTCATGTTTAACATATGTATGTTGGTTGTAGGAGGTTATTTTGTATGAATGGGTGTATGTATATATGCATGTACATATATGTACATGTGTGTTTGTGTATATATGCGTATACATGGTTTTGTGTACATTAATTTGATTTTTATAATATTTTGTGTCATAAAGGTATTGTGACTTTAAAATGCTTGTGTATTTAAACCAAGAAGATGTGGAATGTAATTACACACTGAGGACGCCAGAGGGCGAAACCGGATACCGGTCTGTTTTTTTCATTAGTTCCACTGCTGAGAGATGGTGTAACAAGTAAAAAAATATAGAGCTATTTTAGCTCATTCAAAAGTGTTTCCAAACTCGTTTCTTTGCTGGTACCGGGCACTTTATTGCTGGAAGCTTTGTTGGGTCAAGTGCTGGTATACTTTTTGGTGTTTTATATGTATATATATGTATATATATATATATATATATATATATATATATATATGTGTGTGTGTGTGTGTGTGTATTATATATAGATATAATGTAGTTTTCTAACAAATCACCAAGAACTACATTCACGAAGTAGACATTTGAGACTTCATATTCTTCAGAAAATGCATGCTAATAAAAATAAATAAATAAATAAAAAGACTTGGCTTTCTAAGCCTGTAAGAACATTATTTAAAAATGTTGCCTAATGTTGAGCATTTTTTGTGCTTATTGGCTTTGTTTCTTATTCTTGAGCTAAGATGTTGAGAGAGATTTGTCACCCATTCATAGGTTTATAGGTGTGTACTAGGCCAGTGGCCCTGGAGCCTTTACAAACCTAGCCCATAGGATTACCCTGACATCCTGCCACCTGACCTTAGTTTCCAGTGCCTCTGCCAAGTACAGCCACTGGAGTGATCCCCGGGGTGAATTTTCTATTTCCCATCCACTCATCAAGATTTCTGTTGAAGAGGGCCAAGGAGGTGCTCTGCTTGATATGTATGAGAAGTCTATTCCATAGCAAGGGCAGTCTCTGAGTTATGAACCTGTCCCTCCAGCATGTTCTGTTGATTGTGGTAATGAGGTTGAGGTCTCTGGAGCATGTGGTGTGGAGGAATTGGGATTTCTTTAGATGTAGCATTTTTAACAGAGCTAGGTCAGACATGGTTTTGTAAGTCAAGCAGAGATCGCCTGTAAGTAGGGAATATGAGACAGAGAATAGTTGGCATTTTTTGAGTCTGTCCATATAGGACAAGTGTTTAAGGCCTAGGATCTCCTTTGTGAGGTACGTTTGTGGCCTCTCCAGTTGTTGCAAGTGTCTAGTGAGGTACATGCTAAATGGGGTATTGTTCTCAATTGGCCTAATGAGGGAAGAGTAGAGGGAGACATTGACCTTTTCCTTCCTGCATGCAAAAGCCTTAGTAATGAGATGTGCCACATAGAAGGACTTTCTGACTACAGTGGCAATTTGCTGGTCAAAAGAGAGGTTGCTGTCAACCTGTTTCCTAGATCTCTTATAATTCCTTCTGTGTTCAGTGGCCTACTATCATTGTGGTAATTCAAGGGAACTGGGTTTTTCCCAAAGGGGATGCCACATTTTTTGGCAATGAGCTTAGCGCCATGTTTCTGACACCAGTTGTTGGTCTCATTGAGGCCTTTCTGTAGGATGTCAACATCACTTGGGGAGTTAGTAATTGCTCCCAGCTTGCAATTGCCTGCCAGAGTCTCTTCGTCTTGGCCTGGACTTCAGAGAAGTAGATACCAAACAGGAGAGGACCCTGGACCGATCCCTGTGGGACTCCACTCGTAACTGGTCAACAGTATGGCTTGGATTCGGCTACTTTCACACTGTGGGTTCTATCTGTGAGCCAGTTTGCAACCCACCTAGTGATATAGGGGCTGATGCCTAGTTTAGTGAGTTTTTCTATGACTCCTGAGTGGGGAATGGTATGAAAGGCCTTGGCCAGATCAAGGTAGGCTGTATGAACCACCTTGCCTTCATCCACAGCTCTGGTGACTGACTCAAAGCAGTCGACCAAGTTGAGCAGGCATGATCTACCCTTCACAAAACCAAACTGTGTAAGATCCAGAGTTTGTAGATTCCCTATATCCTTGTTTATTAGGTCCATAATGATGCAGTCCATAGCTTTGCATATCAGGCTCATCAGGCTAATGGGGCAATAGTTCCTGGTGTCTGTAGTCTCTCCTCCCTTGTGGAGACGGATGACTATAGCAGTGCCCCATTTGGTAGGAACAAAGCCTGAGGTGAGGCTGTGATTGAACAGGGCACAGGTGAGGTGCCATTTCACTCTGTAGTTCATGTAGAACACGGCCGGGGATATTGTCATGTCCCATAGAAGCTGTATTCTTGGCCTTTGACAGTGCTGTTTTAACCTGTGCAGCAGTAATACTGGGTGCCTGACGGTCTACTGGTATTGAGATTGGTCCTTTGGGGGGGAGAGAGGTAAAGTTGGAACTGAATCTGTTTGGCCAGTATATTGGCAATATCTGTTGGCTTGGTATAGGAGGTACCATTGTGCTGTAGCTCAGAGCAAATCTGGGTATTGCAGTGGAGATTCTTTATATAACTATAGAAGGCCCTGTGGTTGTCTTTACTATCTGCTGCAATTCTGTTTTCATAGCTAGCTTTAGAGGATTTTTCTAAGAGATCTCAACCTTTTGTTAAGGCTGATAAGGGAGTTTTTCCAGTCTTGGGACTTCACCTTATTCTGCATCAGTTTCCTCCTTCTGTTATAAAGTTTGTTTATGGCAGGGGACCACCAGATTGGCTTCCTTTTTTGAGGAGAGCATCTTGGTTCTATTGGGTATGGCAAGATCCATGCATTTTTATACGTGTTCGTACAGTGCATTAGTGTACGGTTCGGCGGACATGCAGCTATTCTCCATTTGCATGGGTGCCATGAAGTTAGGCACCTCTGTTTTTAAGAGCCCAAAGTTAGCCTTTGAGAAGTTTTTTATGGTGGTTACCTTTGTGAGGGTGGGGGGTGGGAGGGATGTGGATTTTCAAGATGATTCATTTGTGGTCAGATCTAAGTAACCAGGGAAGAGTTGACTATTGGTATAGCGCAACAGTCACCCATGTTAGTAATGACCAGGTCAAGGATGTTGCTACCTCTAATGGGGGTAAGAATGAGCTGGTACAGGGCATTGGAATTAATGAATTCCAGAAACCGTTGGGCAAGTGTATTGGTACATGAGCAGTTTTCCCAGTTAATGGAGGGGTAGTTGAAGTCGCCCACTATGAGAGTGTTAGGTTAGACCCTAATATTCCCCAGGGTGCTTAGGAATGTGGAGTGTGAGTCTTGGAACATGGTCAGAGACCTGTAGCAGGCTCCAACCTGAATTGTTGTCTTACCCAATGTTAGCTGCACCTGAAGTATCTCAGATGCATTATGTTGGGCTACCAGTCTGGAGGTGTGTGCATCCTTTATAAATATGTAAACACCACTGCCTTTGGAGCTTCGGTCCAATTCTGGGGCCGAAAGGTGTGGAACGAGTAATAGCCTGGTAGTGCATTGGTGCTGTTTGCTGCCTTTAACCAGGTTTCTGTTACAGCACAAATGTTGATGTTCTTCATTTTAAGGAGTGCATTTTGAGATTTAGAATTATAGCATTGAGCAGCATGACTCTCTGGATTGCATTTGTTTGTAGCTGTTACAATGGTAATTTGGTCTTTGGAACACTGTCTAAAAAAGGCACTATAGGGGTGGCAAGAGCCTTGACCAGTATCCAGAAGCCCAGGGTTCACAGATGCAGGCCATCTCTGGCAAAGTATCAAGGTCTGTCAATCATGTCATCGCAGGCAGACAGATACTGGATCCCCTTAGAATGACACCAGAAACTTAGCCATTTGTTGAAATCAATCATTTTCTGCTTGTACTCTGGTATCATTCTGGGTGATGGTAGGATGCTGTTCAGGGCTAGGGTCATACCTGCCTGAGCTATATAATTTGAGAGCTCCTCCATGTCTCTTTGCATGTAGTTCAGGGAGATGCATCTTGGGTCATTCACACCCACATGTACAATGACAGAGTCATATTTGTACCTGCTGTTGAGGGACCTGAGTGCATCCATTATGTGACAGATCCTGTTGGCTGACAGGTAGCTGACTGTTGATTTCTCCTTATTCAACCTAGTGAGTGGGACATCAGTATGCCTCACTATCGAGTCATGTATGACTATTGTGTTGGGCATGCTGTTTTGCCTTAGGGGCTTTGATTGAGTGGTACACTGTTTAGGAGAGTTGTGTCATGATTAGTGTGTTGTGGTAGAGATCTCTGCTGTTTGGGTCGATTTTTATTGAGAGCCTCAGTGAAGGTGGGTGTGTGGTTTGTGTTTTTCTGTGAAGACAGTGATGGTGTGTGTTCTGGAGGGCTATGTTCCATGTGGTGTGGTGCAAGTGTTGACCTTCTCCTCTTGACCACCTATTCTGGTCTTGGATGGAGAGTGTGTGGCTTCCAATTTGGATATATAAGTGCATCTCTTGTAAGTCTGAGTGTTAGGAGGTATTTGTTAATTTATTTTAACAAATTTACATGCTACGTCACGAGTCAACTGAAACAACAAAAGTAATTTTCTGAAGAATTTGTAAGTATGAAGAAACAGTTACTTAGTCATGTTGTGAGCATTTTGGTTGAAATTCTAAGTGTTCCTCAATTTGGTCATATGTTTCTAGATTGAGCGGTAATATACTATATTTTTGAAATGGGATGCTGAGAGCTATGCGGTTATCAACTGTGCATTCATTGTGTGAAATGGGTATTAAATGCATTATTGTGGCCCATACTGTTTTTATAATATCATAGGCAGACATCTGAAAGACAAAAGTACCCAAAATTGCTGGGTACAAGGACAGCCTATGGATCCAAATGACTGACTCTGCTGTTTCTCATTATTTTGGCTTTGCAAGATTACTGTGATTTATATGAAGCATGTACAAATACGTCACCTCTATCATCTATGATAAACAAGTCTAAAAAGATTTACTATGGCTGATATTGGGTGGTACTAGGCTTGGCAAGGATATTGTGTAAAAACAAAGCTGAACTACATTACTCATGATATTTTTTTATCATAGTTAGATCACTGAAGTGCACACAGTCAAAGTGCCTGCAACTGTTGGGTGGAGGGGGTGTCCCTTTATATAAGTAACTAACCCTTTTGTTTGCTCAGTTTAAGCAGACAATATGGTTTTGCAGGGCTAGTGTGCTTTTAGATGCAAGTTTAGAATACATAACTACTGTGTGTGTATGTGTGAGAAACATACATGAAATACATTGTGGGTAGTATTGCTATTTTTTTTTAATTTTACTATAACCAGACATTTGAAGTGTACACAGTCAACAGTGTGGCTATGTTTGCTAGGTAACAGTGCTGTCTGTGGATGAAAACACTGACCCTGTTATTATGATCGTTAGTTATTAATCTGTCTATACATGACTAGTGTACACTAGTGTAATGCAAGTTGGCATAATTTGTGGCAGTTTTTAATCACATTTGGATATCTGAGGTGTACACAGTCAAAAATGGCTTTAATCAATGGATAGTGAATCCATCTGTGAAAAAAAATAAATTACTGCTGCTGTTGTGTAATTGCTGTTAACAGTCATTGATGTGATGTAGCAGATGTATTTGCTGAAATCAGTGCAGAGTGATCATTGGTATAGCTTCTGTTTGAATATCTGTGGACAATTTTCAAAGTAATAAATTTGCCATAGCTTCCTTCGCTTTCCATCATTCTTAAGCATTAGCATTGTGCACAATAAATACATTTCTTTGGTGGTTGGTCAGACTGTGTGTGAAAGCAAATGATCATTGGCAAAGTGGGACAGTAAGAAGAATTGCCATCTCACAGTGCTTGACTCTCTGACTTATTGACTGTTGCACCTTCTCTGTGGAGATTGTGTATCCTCTCTGAGAATTTTATTCATATGCCCTGGTTTCCACCCACACCATTAAGGAATGCAACAGATGAACTGGCATTCTCTATTTTGTATGTAAGTAAGAGTGCAGTGCATGTGTTTGTGTATTTTGTGGTAGATGTGACTTGTTAGAAGCAATGCCAGTGTATCTGTGTAAAATAAACACCATTTTTTGTCTGTGAGCACATGCAATGTTGGTGAATACAACTTCTGGGTAGCAGAAAAAAGTCAATAAGCCATTATCTTTAAAAAGTAAGACTTAAAATGCATCACATACCATCTTTTCACTTGGAACTTCTGGGAGCCTGATGGCCTTCTCACTGCAAGGTGTATATGTGGATTAGTGACGCAGGCTTAATAGAGGTAGTATGTAGTCTATCCCTACTTAGTGGGGCGCTCAGAAGGTCAATATTTCTTGTGGAGGCTAGGGACTGGGACAATGTGCATTATTTATTTAATTTTTCTTCTAATCCTACATCAAATTTAAATACAGAGTGACACCATAGCTCATCTAAAGGCAAGGTTCTGTCTAGAAACAACAAGCTGGAATACGACTGATTTTCTTCACTTTCATTACATTCAGGTGACTGTCTTTTGGGACTAGGGTTGAAGAGGCATAACGTTTGCATACATCTGACAGCAACAAATGGAAATATATTACTGCATTCTGTTTGTTCCTTGTTATTCCACTCTGATCACAAAAGACACTTGTAGGTGATTATAAAATATACCCAAAGCCCGGCAAAGTTTTATAATAAAAAACAGACCTTATTAAGTACTTTCATCTCACTTAAAGTAGCCGGGGCTTCATCAGAGTAAACTCAACCACACATTGATTCATTTAAACTATTTAATACACAGATTGCATTATTTATTTAAACCAGTCCTTTTCCACTTCATTAATTTCACATTTAAAAAACAGCCATTACCACATCCACATAAAATAAACCATTCTATTGAATGAACTCTCTGAATACATTCACATATCATATATGAAATGTTTTAAGTTTCAAAACTGGTCTTATAGGAATTTGTTTATTAATTCCTAGTAAAGTGTAGTCTCTCAGCTTACCTTGGCAATATAATTAATGAGCTTCAAGCCACTCTTAGGGCATCCCCCCCTGAAGTCCATGTAAACTTTTCATGATGTGTTTTATGATTGTTAAACTTTATCTGGTCCTGGGTATGTTTTATGATCACCTATATGTGTTTTTTTGGTTATTTCTGTGAATATTAGATGATCAGAGAGCCCTCTGAGAGTAGACGGATTTTGCTGGTATAGAGTATCCCAGTCTGATGTCAGAGTAGTACATAAAAGATTTTTTTTGTGGGGAGGTAGAGTTGAAAATATATGCTGCAAGCAGCCACTTGACATGTATATATAGAGTGAGACTATCTTGTTTTTTATGTGGGGGGGGGGCAGCCACTGTTCACAGATATGATTTATGTATTCTCACAATCCTGTGTTTTGGTTTATTATGTCAGATCTGAACATTAGGCCTTGGACCCAACCTTCTTTCATTCTGGGGGAAGTTGAATTTCTTTTCTTACTCAAATTTTTGTTCAAACCATCATTGTATCAAAAGGTGGACAAAACTCTAGAATATACCTAGAAGTATTTATAACCCAATTGCTTCTGTAGGTCTAGCAGCAACCAGACCCATGGCTTTAATCAGTTATTTCCTCCACAATTATTACAGTACATTGCAGTCTTGTCCAGTTATGGTGTGTTGGAAAGATTAAAATAAAATCTGAATAGTAAGAAACAAAAGTCAGAATAAGATGATAAAATGATCTGGATATTGTGAGGAGGCCAATCCAGTGAAAATAAGGGGGGCTAATAATGAGTGTGGCAGAGTAATAAAGCAGGAGGATCATGGAGCCTTTTGCCTAGTGAACGATTTCACCTAAAGCTGGGCCTGACTGTACTTCTAAATAATTGTACATATTGTTTTAGTAAATTAGATTGATGCACAATGAATCTGCAAAGTAGTAGGAGGCAGATGATGAAGCCAGTGAAAAATATGACTGCACCAGGTGGTTGCAAATGATAAACTGTGTTGTGAAATCTTCCTCAGTGAATGAACTTTGATTTTTGCTATTTAATTTCATTGTAAAACACTGAATGTGTGGACTGACTTTGTATTCGTAGCTGTATACTGAGCTATAACTGTTTATCTCTTGAGCAGAAGTCATATTCTGCAATTTGGTGATGCTTTACTGTGCCATGAACTCTTCCTTGGTTCTTCTTTTAAGGACACAGATGAAAATTTGCTTCTGTCATTTTATTTAGTTATACAGTACTGAAAGTGTATACTATTTAATGGAGGTGTTATCTTATTTGGGGCTGTGTGCTGAAATATAACTGTTCATCTTTTGAGCAGACTCAATATTCTGCAGTTTGAAGGTGCTTGAGTATTGTAATTAAGTACCTATTATAACGTATTTACTTGTTAGATACATTAAAGTATAAGAATTTAATTCAGAGTTTGCAAGTGATTTTTATGTCTTCTTTACATTCATATGTTCTTGAAGATTTGATTATTCAGAAATATGAGTAAGTGTATAACTTGTGGTATTGATAATAAATTTTGATTTAAAACAAAAATACATTAACGGTAAACATTTGCAAGATTAAGTTTAATTTTAAATAGTAAATTGTTTGATTCTAAAACATTGTTAAAAAGTGGCAATCAGAACATTTTGATATAAGAAGTAATGATACTTAGAAAGGAAGGATGGGTACAAAGAAAGTAAGGTCGATCAGTCGGAATGAGGATCAAGGTCGAAAGTGTGCTGGGAAAAGTTTATTTTTAAGCCAGTCAAATTTCCAGTTAAGATTTTGGAATACTAAAGCACTGAAGAAAAAGAAAGGAGTGACAAAGTCAGTAGAACAAATTGCGTTTAGTTCAGCAAGTGTTATTTCATGTGAAACAGTTTTATCTTTTAATAGGGAATACTATGCACAAAGTAGGAAAGATGGTTTGGCTGATTCTAACATTTTTTGTGAATAACTCATTGGATATACTCTCTCTTTGAGGAATGCATGCAGATGATTATAACATGCTGTAATAAAGGGAGTAGAGAATTCTAGCAAATCTGATTGTTTTACTGTTTCAAAATATAAAAATAGCTGTGGTAGACATTATGATAGTATAATTTTAGTTAATGGGGACATTTTTTGTTACAAAATTTGACACTGGTTTAACTGTTATCAGAAATAAAAGAAACTTAGATCAGAGAGAATATTAATAATTTGAGTGATGATTTGTTGGTTGAAGGGTATTGCTTGAAGTGTAAGAAGCTTGCACCATCTCCTAATTCTAAGCCGGTATTAAATAAGCCTGAAGCTGAACATAGTTCAGAAATGCTAATAAGCATCAATGTTTAATTCATCCAAGTAAACAGGATGTTGTCCTAAGTACAGAAAACTTGAAGGAAAATCATCTTCTTTTTATGGTAGTATTTCATGTAACCCTGTGACAAAGAGGAAATACTGCCAGCCCAGCTAGCTGGAATTTTGCAAATAATTATATGTCATTTGTGAATATTAATATGATTTATATAGAAGTGTGACAGGAGATACTTCCAGCACAGCTATCTGGAATTTTGTAAATAATCACATGTCATTTGTAAATATCAACATGATTCATGTGCTTGTCTTACAAATGAATTAGAACTGCATGTTTTATATATATTAAACTGCTAGTACAGAAGTGTGTGTTGCAGTGCTGCGATTGGATGTGTGATCACAGAGTGCCCTGCTGGATTAGAGCAGAAATGTATATAAACTATTGTACCTGTGTAAATGTATTTGTTTTAACAGTGGGAACTAGGACATAGAGGGTTAATTGCAGAACTTCAAGAAAATAGTTGAAATTAAATTGTTTTATGATTGTGATATATAAGTTAGTTTCAGTGCAGCAAACAGACAGGTTGTCTAGAACTAGTGTGCCTTCTGCATTCTTTTGTAAGTGTTTTATTGTTTTATGTCTTCCAGCAGTTGCAAAGATCTGAGAGATGTGTATTTTTCACAGGGAGATGCCATCTGTTGGTAGTTTCTGACGATGGGGGTTTAGCTTGGGGACTAAAGTCAGGTGACAAAAAAGTGATGTCATGCTGCAAGTATCCCATCAGCAATATTTGAGGTAGTAATTTAAGAACTCTCTGACAGAGAGAGTGGGGGTGTTTTGTGTTTTGTCTTTGACCCAGCAACAACATCTACTCACCACTTCTGCCTGTTGTTGTTCTGTAGGGCATAGTAACTCTTTTAGATTCAGATAGGAATATAGTAAGGTATAGCTTATATGTTTTCTTTATTTATTTGAGACTATCCTGCAATGTTGTTTTAAATATTTCCTGTGAATTGGAACTCTGATGTAACTGATTACTTACTGAGTATTGTGGTGTTCTTTATTATTTATTATTAAATATATTTAAACCTTTCAATTGTGGCTGGTCTGTTTAGAGACATTTAAGCTCTTAGAGTACTTGCATATCTATCTGGTGACACTGTACAGGTCATTCCTAATTGCATGGCCCTTGGTCAAACTACCATTTGGATTAATAGTAACATTGCATAGTAGGATTAGACACCCTTTGCTAAGGGCTGTAAAGTAGCTGATAAGCAGGTGGCAGTGAAAACTACTTTACAGTCTGGGCAGAAGGAGGCATAGCTAGTAAACTTGTGCCAGCCTTTCCCAGGTGTGTGTGTGTGTCTGTGTATAAATCAAATCTCAAAGTGTGTGTGTGTGTGTGTGTGTGTGTGTGTGTGTGTGTGTGTGTGTGTGTGTGTGTGTGTGTGTGTGTGTCAGCTACTTGGGTAGGGGCATGAAGCACTGGTTCGACAAAGAGGGTGTTGGAGGTCTTGGCTTGGCCACTCAGCTGAGATATGAACTCTGTAGCTCTGCCAGTGGGGAGTCTTATTGGGGATCTGAAGAAAGAGGGAGAATTCAGCCCCAGACTGACTGACTTGCCTCTGTGTGCTCTTAAGGGAAACTGCACTTTACTCTGTGTGTACTTGTCATTCTCCCAGTGTGTATGTCCCCCACTTTTGCCAGTGGTGAGGATTGAGGCTCCTTGATTGCTCGGCCAGTGTTGGGCCATCACAATCTCCTACTCTGATTATATTCATAATTGTATTAATTGGCAGAGTGAAGGATGGAAGAGATCACAAATGTAAGAAATCTTAAAAGAAGAGTTTGGGGAGGGTTAATTATTGAAGATAAATATATTAATAAGACAGTGAAGAACCTGATTTTATTTCTGTAACAGATAAGTGGAAAATGATGTTATTTTGAACTACTGGAAAGGCTCACCCAGAGTCTGCTACAGTTTGATGTGAGGGAAAGGTTAGTTTGCTTTTTACTGTTGTATTTTGTATTACTTTATTGCCTTTTTCTATTTTGTATACTGTGAATTGTTTTATTTACACTGTGTTTTACTTGTATTCTGCTTTTAACTGCATACTAAAACTTAAAAAGAGACCACAGCTCTGTCTCTTGTGAGTCATACAGAAATTTTTTCCCACCCTTCCACCCAGTTACTGTTGTGTTCTGAAACACCACTGTCTTTCTAGTTGCCTGCCCGTTATGTTAATTTGATCATATATCTCATTTCCTCACTGCATTTACTGGCTGGTGTGAGTAAGCATGAAATTAGTCACTCCCCTTCAACTATTTAAACTTATGGGCATCCTACTTTATTCCATAGTACCAGAATACAAAAGTGACCACCCCCTTTCAATCTATCTTGCTTTTTTAAAAATAGTGACTCTCCACTAAAACTTAACTTTTAGACAGGTGAAACTTAAGTTACCTACTTTCACATTTAACTCCTGTAGTGCACACTGCATTGTTTAGGATAAACCATTTTTTCATCTTACCTTTAAGCAAGACCACCAGTTATTATAGAGCCCACATTCTGCCTCTCAGTAGTCATCTTGGGATTAGTGCTTCTGTTTTCTCCTGGTGAGAGAAGGAATGCAGTTACATTATTTCCTGGAGACTGCTGATCACCAGAAAGCTGCTTTATAGGTGGCAGCTTAGAATATGTGCTTATATTCTGATCCTGTTGAGAGTAGGAGCAGAGTGCATTAACTCCTGACTCTTTCTGGTTGGAGAGTGAGTGGCTGTGCTTAACATACCTGATTGGTCTGGTTGCTATTCGAGGCATCTACCAGAAAAAGTCTACAAGCCTGCAGACCCTTGCATCATCTGGGACAAGACTGTGGATCACCAAACAGGCTGTGGCCTGCTTCTCTTCTTGGGATTGGTGCTAAAACTAGCTAGGTTTAGCTAGAACTAGACTTTTTTTTTTAGTTTCAGCACTCAAAACTGTTTCCTTGCGCTCAGCACTTGCTCAGAACTCGTTGTTTGTAAGCACTAAATAAACTACAAATTACTAAAGCACTCTACTTTCCTCACTTGTCAATAGGAAAACAGTTCTTAGTACTTAAATTAATAAGCACCTATCCAGGCATGTCCATGGGTCAGCTCCCGGTGTTTTCCCCTGTCCACTTTATGAATATGGGCATCTTGGGGCAATGTAACAATTTCCTCATGTACACTGACAACCCTCTCCTCCTACCACCCAACACTACAATCGGTGAGAGATGTACTTGTATAGCCAAGCTGGAAGCCAAGCTCTCTCCTGCCAAGACTGGACTAGACAGTCGAGGAGAAGGTTACCACCTGCACTACACCACACTCAACACATAGTCCTTCAAAACCCACACTACCAACATCCACACATAGAAACAAAAAGCACACACTCACATTCATGGAGGCTCTCAATAAAAATCTTTCCAAGCAACAGAGACCTCCCAAGCTGAAATGCAGACAACCACCCCCCCAACACTATCCAAATGACACATAGCCCACAAAATCAGTGTGCCACTCAACCTCAGCCCATAAGGCAAAACAACATGCCTAACACACTAGTCATAGGTGACTCTATATTCAGGCACACTGATGTCCCACTCACCAGGCTAAACAAGGAGAAAGTTACTGTCAGCTGTCTATTTGGTGCCAGGATCCGCCACTTAATGAAGACACTCAGGTTACTCCACAACAAGTACAAATATGACTCTGTCATTGTCCATGTTGGTGTGAATGACCTGAGATGTACCTGCCTGAACTACATGAAATGAGACGGGGAAGAGCTCTCGGATCTTGTAGCCCAGGCAGGTATGACTCTAGCCCTGAGTAGCATCCTTTCATTGCCCAGAATGATACCACAGTACAAGGATGAAATGATTGACTTCAACCATTGGCTAAACTTCTGGTGTCATTCTAAGGGAATCTAGTGTCTGTCTGCCTGGGACAACATGGTCAACAGACCACAAAGCTTTGCCAGAGATGGCCTGCACTGGTTTCCCCTGGGATTCCGGATTCTTGCTAAGGCTCTTGCCACCCCTATAGTGCCTTTTTAGGCAAGGTTCCAATGCTAAATTTGCCACCATAACAGGTACAAGCAAGCAAACTCTGAGGGTAATGCTACTCAGTGCTAGAAGTCTAAACCTCAAAATGCACTCACTCGAGGCACTCCTTAAAATGGACAACACTGACATCTGTGCAGAGACCTGGTTCAAGGGTCCAGAGAGCACCCCTGCATTACCAGGCTGTAATTCATACCACATCTTTCGGCCACCTAACCTGGACCAAAACACTTAGGGTGGAGGTGCGTCCATATTCATTAAGGATATCCACACCTCCAGGCTTTTTGCTCAACATAATGCATCCAAAATTATACAAGTGCAACTAACACTGGGCAAGACTTCAATCCAGGTTGTAGCTTGTTACAAGTCTCCCACCATGCTCCAGGATTTCCACTCTTCATTTCATAAAATGCTGGAAAATGTTAAGGTACAACCCAATACCTTAATTATGGGTGATTTCAACTACCCCCACCAACAACTGGTAAAACTACACATGTACCAACTCATTCACTCAACGTTTTCTGGAATTCATAAATTCCAGTGCATTGGATCAGCTTGTCTGCACCCCCACCAGGGGCAGCAGTATCCTGGACCTGGTCATTACCAATATAGATAAATGGTGTTCCACGCCAGAGGTCAACTCCTCACTAGTCAGATCTGACCACAAGCTAATCACCTTAGACATCCATATCCCACCCCCACCCCCCATTAAGGAAACCACCATCAAAAACTACTCCAAAGCCAACTTCATGCTTAAGACAGAAGTGGCAAACTTCACAACACCCATGCAGACAGAAAATAGAGGTACAACTGCTGAATCTTACACAAATGTACTTTATAAGCACATACACGAGTGCACGGATCGTGACATTCCCAACAGAACCAAGACGCTATCCTCCAAAAAAAGGAAGCCAATCTGGTGGTCCTCTGCCATAAACAAACTCTACAACAGAAGGAAGCAGCTGTTGCAAAAAAGAGTAAAATCCCAAGATTGAAGGAACTCCCTAGTCAGCCTCAGCAAAAAGCTGAGATCCCACATAAAATCCTCCAAAACCAGTTATTAAAATAAAATTGTCACTGATTCCAAAGTCAACCACAAAGCATTCTACAGCTATGTCAAGAATCTCAATGGAAACACTCAGATCTGCTCTGAGCTACAGCACCATGACATTAAATATACAGAACCAACCAATATTGCCAAGATCTTGGCAGATAGGTTCAGTGCTAAGTTTACTCCCCTATCACCCTCCAAAGGGCCCATCCTAATAATGGAAGAATGCAAAGCCCCTGTAATTACAGATGAACAAGTAAAGACTGTACTCTCCAAAGCCAAGAACACAGCATCCATGGGACCAGACAACATCCCAGGCTGTGTACTGCATGAACTACAGAACGAACTGACACTCCACCTAAGTACCATGTTCAATCATAGCCTCACCTCAGGCTATGTGCCTACTGAATGTCACACAGCTACGGTTATCCCACTCCACAAAGGAAGTGCCACCATGGACCCCAGAAATGACCACCCCCTTAGCCTGACAAGCCTGGTCTGCAAGGCCATTGAATGCATCATCTTGGAGGTTATAAACAAAGACATAGGTAACCTTCAACCCTGGACCCCACTCAATTTGGGTTTGTAAAAGATAGATCATGTCTACAAAACCTGATTGACTTCTTTGAAACAGTCACTAGAGCCATAGACAAGGGCAAGGTAGTGCACACAGCCTATCTTGACCTTTCCAAGGTTTTTGATACCATCCCCCACTCTGGAATTATAGATAAACTCACTAAACTGGGCATACATCCCTATGTCACAAGATGGGTGGCCATCTGGCTCTCTGACAGAACCCACACTGTAAAAGTAGCCAACTCCAAGTCCGACTTCAGACCAGTGATGAGTGGAGTACCACAGGGTTTGATCCTGGGTCCTCTCTTGTTCGGCATCTACTTCTTTGAAGTGCAGACCAACACAGAAAGTCTTTGGCTAACCATGTTCGCAGATGACTACAAAGTGGGAGCCATAATAGAATCACCTAATGATGTAGACATTCTACAAAAGGCCCTCACAGAGCCAGATGCTTGGTGTCAGTCATGGCCTCAAGTTCAATGCCAAGAAAGTGCACTGTCATCCCCTTTGGGAAAAACTCAGTACCCATGAACTACTGCATAGGTAGTAGCTCACTAAACACTGAAAGTGTGATGAGAGACCTCAGGACACAGGTGGACAGTAGTCTCTCCTTTGATAACCACATCGCCACAGTAGTCAGGAAATCCTTCTACGTGGCACACCTCATCACAAAAGGGTTCTCCTCTAGAAAAAAGGAGGTCATTGTTCCTCTCTACTCATCCCTCATCTGACCCATTATAGAGTATCTCACAAGACGACACCTACAAGAATTGGAAAGGCCACAGAAATACCTCACTAAGAGGATTACTGGCCTCAAACAGATGCCATACGCAGACTACCTCAAAAAACTTCAGCATATCACCTGCTCAGAGGCTATCTCTGCCTAACTTACAAAGCTATGTCAAACCCAGAGCTGTTGGACATGCTACACTTAAAGAAATCATAATTTCTCTGAACTACATGCTCCAGGGACCTAAACCTTGTCACCACAATAAACAAAGCATGCTGGAGGAATAGATTCTTGTCCCAGAGACTTCCCATACTCTGGAACAAACTACCCATTCATATCAAGCAAAGCTCCTCATTGGCCCTCTTTAAGAAAAATCTTAACGACTGGATGGGAAATAGAAAATTCACTCCGGGGATCACTTCTGCGGCATTGCTTGACAGGGGCACAGGAAAATAATTTTCTTGGTTGGTGAAAGCCAGGGAACCTTTTTGGCTAGGCTTATATAGGCCCCAGAGCCGATAGCCTAGTACCTACCTATGAACTTGTAGTTAGGGACTCCCATGTAAAATGCATTACTTGTCAAATGACATCACTGGATAAAGATTATGTTATAGTTTCCTCTTTAGTAGTGTTGCAGTTAATTGATTATTTAGATTTGTTATCAGGGTTAGCTAGGGTTAAACCAACCACTTTACAGGGAGTACTAATACATTAAGGTATATGGCATTAAATAAGATGGCATGCAATTCTCGATATAGTTCAGTATTTTTAAACTTTAAATATATAGTGTGGATTATGTGAAAGCCGTTCTAGCTTGTGTTGGTTGGATTACCAGTAGTAGAAGGCAAAATTGTCTAATAATTGGCTACTACAATGTTATTTTGTCAACAACATTAAATGAGTCAATCTTTGGGAACACTAAGTCTATGATTTAAAAAGATTTTCAAGAGATGGAGTTCATCTTAATTATTATGGCTCTAAGGTTCTGTCAGGATTATGTAGGGTTTGTGGTAAAATGTTTAAGGCTTTGCATGAGCAGATCCATTTGTGCAGTAGAAACAGGAAATATAATAGACCTTTAAAATGTTTAGGTTTGTAATACCCAAAGTTTAGTGAATAAAGAAAATGAGACAGAATTGATTGCATTTTCCAATGGATATGAGTTTATTGCTGTTTCTGAGACATGGAATTCATGTGACTTACAAATACCAGGATATAACAAATTTGAATGCTTACAAATATGCAAAAAAGGCGAATCTGTAAATTTATGGGTTAGTAAATGAAGGAGGAGATAATTGTGAAAGAGAATTTACTGAGATTTTCAATTATCATATTATTACACAATTGATTTTAGAACCAACTCAAGTTAGTAATATTCTAAGTGTGTCAGGTGCAGGTAATCTGACTTCAACTGAAAATGTATTGAATCTCCCTCCCCAAAATATCTGATCATTTATCCTTCTCATTTGAAATAGTTGCCAAGGGTAAACTGAGAGAATGGACTAAACAGTATAATTGTCAAATTGATTATTACCAGATAAAGAATAATTTTTTATCTTTGGATTGGGTAGAGATGGAGGAGTCCATTACTGTAGGTTATGCTAACAGAATTTCTATTGTACGACAGTGGAGTTGGGACAACTTGCAAAGAACAGTATTATTTTATATATATGTTGTTGTTGTGTCTTTCGGCTTTTCCTGGTTAGGGGTCGCCACAGTGGAACAACGGTCCGCTAATGTTTGGCAGTTGATTTTTACGTGCTGAGTTGCCGGCCCTAACGTACAACCTTCAACGAAGGTATGCCCATTCACGCATGACTCCACAGTAGACGCTCTAGCTGAGAATCGAACAGGACAACGTCTTGCTGTGAGGTGACAACGCTAACGCAGCACCACCACAGTGGATATATATTTTTGTAGGTGGATTAATCACTGACACAGAGGCAGAACCCAAAGAGTAGTGCTTCAAGGAAAAATCAGATCCAGCACTGGTGAGAACCTGTTCTCCTCAGCAGTATGTTCTCGGACCTTTGTTATTTAATATCATTTTTGCCTCTTTTCCATCTAATTATCATTGTTGCTTAAGTGCAATGGCAAATATACAGTTGACTTGTTTGCTAATAATGAAGATGATTTCACTAATACTAATAGGCATTTACTGTCCAGAGCATAGTGGTCTAGTAAAGTTGGTATCTCATTTAGTGATAAAAATTGTAATGCCATGTATTTTGATAAAAAAAAAAAATGAGAGCTACTATATTGTCTACATTTGATTTATCAGAAGTTAATGAATATAAGGATCTTGTGTTGTGATTGATTCCTGTTTTTGTTTTGAAAATCATGTGACAGCCATAAGGCTTTGAGATGGATGGAATTGATTCTCAAACTTATACATCAGACCAAATTTGAGCTAGTTTTGGAAAACAATGTAGTGTTCTATACTCTTAATAATCAGCTTAATTGTATAGAATCAGTACAATGTAATTTACAAAAAGAATGCCTGATAATAAGCAGTTCTAAGCATAGATGTGCTTCAACAGGTTTCTATAGCCTCCATTATAGATGTACTTTTATTTGTCCATAATGTGTTTAATGACTCTCTTCACTGTTTATTGGGTGTGGAACTGTATAGTAATCCAAAGATGTATAAATGTCATCATTTAAAATTCTGTTTAGAGTTATGTAATAAAAAGGATAGAACTTGTTATTTAAGACAGATAATGACACAGTTATGGAATATATTACCTGAACAAATCACAGGTGCAAATGTCTAGTACAATTCAACAAGTCTTGGGATGATTGCGCTGGGGCTGTGGTGTTTGATCCAACATTCCTTGAAAGCTGTAAGGCTTGAACACTATCTTATGAACTTATAAATAAAATGTTACTCTGAAGAACAAAAATAAGAGAATGTTACAAATGTTTCTAGCCCCTAATGATTTAACTGTGTGTTTTACCCCCTCCCCCAAATTGACAGTGTTTTTGCCTTTACTGTGTGGAATATTGATGCACAATGCTTTAATATTAATAGCTGCATATATATACATATCTCCTAGTCATCATATGCTCTTTCCTAATATGTAAAAAATTAGTAACATGTAAATAACTATAATGTTTCAATATGACAGGTTTAAAATTACAATCCAAGTAACTGGAAACAAAGTTTGTGAAGAAGTGTTAATCTAATATTGTTAGACAGAAAGGTTATAGAACATGATTTCATTTGAATTATAGCTATTCTAAAGAAATAATGATAGTATGTTTTAATATTCAGTAATTCAAACCTTATTTTTTGACTTTCTCTAAATTAAATAGTTACTTAACATACTTTTAAAGCCTAAACCATATCCGTATTTCTCAAAGTGTATCCTAAATTTGACAAACTGGAGCAGATTAATATATTTAATAAACAAGTCAATGCCTCATGTATTATTACCGTAGTGCCTTTATCAGTCTGAGAGAAAAATATCAGCTTTATTTTGCAGTTCATAAAAATCTAATCTTTCTTTTTAGCCACATTATCAAATAGTGCAATTTCTTAAAATCATCCATCCTTAGTTCAGTTTCACAGGCTTAAACAAAGAGCGAGATATGGGAATGTTAACTTGGCATAGTTCTACACTTAGTGTTGTTGTTGCCTGGCTCCAATAACTCCAGATCTTAAGCAATCAAAATGTTTCTGAATTATAAAGCAGGCAAGCAAAAAAAAATAAACCTTCTGGTGAGCATTCAGTACTGGTCTTTTAAAATTAAAGATGAAATACTGACTGTCAAAGCAAACTGTTGGATATGCTTGTTTCTGTTATTTGTAAACTAAGATGTAACAAAAATGTATGTACTGTTTTCTGTTTCTGACCCTTTTGATGCAACATATCCTGTTTCTTTCTTTTCCTGCTGTGTCCCTCATGGAGACTTTTTATTGGCATATAGTTGCTGAGTTGCTCTCACTTTCTCTCTACTGAGCAAATTCTGGTATAGATGGGGCACTTACCCATTTCATGAACTCTGAAGTTTAAAGGGATCTCAGCTGTAAAATATATATATATATATATATATATATATATATATATATATATATATATATATATATATATATATATATATTAAGAGACTGAGGAGAGCATCTCCAAGGTCATAGAAGACATATTTAGCATATCCTTACAGGCTGAAGGACTACAATCCATTTTTTTAGAATGCTATTTAATTTTGAACCAGTTGAATTAATTCTACTAGCTAAAGATTATACCTGTTTTTTTAAGTACAGTGGATATAAAAAGTGTACACACCCCTGTTAAAATGCCAGGTTTTTGTGATATAAAAAATGAGACCACAATAAATAATTTCAAAACTTTTCCCACCTTTAATGTGGCCTAGAACCTGTACAATTCAATTGAAAAACAAACAAATCTGTTGGGGAAAAAATATAACAAAAAACGTACAATAAGCTGGTTGCATAAGTATGCACACCCTTAAACTAATACTTTGTTGAAGCACCTTTTGATTTAATTACAGCATTCAGTCTTCTTGGTTACACACCTGTCATCAGTTAAAGAGACTCTGATTAACCCCAAATAATGTTCAGCTGTCCTAGTAGGATTTTCCTGACATTACTCAGTTGCCTGCTACAGCAAAAGCCATGGATAACAGAGAACTTACAAAGCATCAGTGATCTCATTGTTGAAAGGTATCAGTTGGGAGAAGGATACAAAAAATATCCACAGCATTGGATATACCATGGAAGACAGTCATCAAAAAGTGGAGAAAATATGGGACAACAGTGATGTTGCAAAGAACAGGACATCCCTCCAAAATTGATGAAAAGACAAAACAGAAACTGGTCAGGGAGGCTGCCAATAGACCTACAGCAACACTGAAGGAGCTGTAGGAATTTCTGACAAGTACTGGTACAATCTCCCATATTTTCCGTATGTCTGGACTATGGGGTAGGGTTGCAAGTTGGAAGCCTTTTCTTGCACAGAAAAATATCCAGGCCTGGTTTTAATTTGAAAAATAATACAGTCTCCCAAAAGCATGTGGGAAAATGTTTTATGGTCTGATGAGACCAAGGTTGAACTTTTTGGCCACAGTTCCAAAAGGTATGTTTGGCACAAAAACAACACTTCACATCAAAATAACACCATCCCCATGGTGAAGCATGATGGTGGCAGTATCATGCTTTGGGGTTGCTATTCTTCAGCTGGAACTGGGGCTTTAGTCAAGCTGGAGGGAATAATGAACAGTGCCAAATAGCAGTCACTTTTGGCCCAAAACCTTCAGGCGTCTGCTAGAAAGCTGAAGATGAAGAGGAATTTCACCTTTCAAAATGACAATGACCCCAAACATACATCCAAATCAACAAAAGAATAGCTTCACCAGAAGAAAATTAAAGTTTTGGAATGGCCCAGACAGAGCCCAGACCTAAATTCAATAGAAGATCTGTGGGTTGACCTGAAGGGGGCTGTGCACAAGAGATGCCCTTGCAATCTGACAGATTTGGAGCGCTTTTACAAGGAAGAGTAGGCAAATAATGCCATGTCAAGATGTGCCATGCTGTTAGATTCCTACCAAGAAGACTGAATGCTGTAATTAAATCAAAAGGTGCTTTAACAAAGTATTAGTTTAAGGGTGTGCACACTTATGCAACCAGCTTATTGTATGTTTTTTATATTTTAGATTTTTTTCCCCTAATAGATTTGTTTTTCAATTGAATTGTGCAGGTTATAGGCCACATTAAAGGTGGGAAAAGTTTTGAAATAATTTATTGTGGTGTCATTTTTTTTTATATTGCAGAAACCTGGCATTTTAACAGGGGTGTGTACACTTTTTATATCCACTGTATATCAGTTATTTTCTAGTTTAGAATACAACCAGACACAATTATTCCAGCCCCTTTTAAGTCTGTATTTTTGTTTCTTTCAAAACTTAAATGGCACAAAACCTTCAAAGTCAGGGAAATGTCCATAATTCTTGAGTTTTATTCCCACTGACTCATTTCCTCAGGTCTAGTGATGTGTCCATATGGGTCTTATCATTACTATTTATTAGGGGCATATTAAGGTGTTTGGGCTGTTTTGTCATTTCTGTTATTATTTAAGTTTGGCTTGCACTTTTATCTAAGTGTAATGGTGCTGTTAGTGCCTTAAACGGTATATCGGGGTTTGGATTTCAGGAAGTGAATGAAGACTAAACCCAAATTTGTTTATGGTCTTAGTACAATCTAGTGTGTAGGGACTTTGGTGATCTTCAGCACCCTCTGACTTATTTCTTTGAGGATGCTATAAATATAACAGATTGAGTGCAGAATGCAGGAGTTGTATGTGTAAGAGTCAGTTACTGAGACATGGTTTAAAGCTACAAAGAGTATCCTGTCAGTGCAAGATTTCAGTGTCTTCCACACTTTTAAACCAGTCACTGCACAGACAGGAACTAAAGGTTGAGGTGTCTCCATATACATCAGTAACAAGCATACCTCTAGGTTGGTTAAGCAAGATGGTTTGCTAGAGTTTTCCACATGCAGGTCACCATAAATAAAATCCCGTACCACATCCTAGCAAGCTATAAATCACTGTTCGTGTCCCATTAAACTCATAGTGCATATGGAAACCTATTGAATACACTCTCCATCCATCCTAACACCTTAGTTATGGGAGACTTTGAAGATCATTCTATAGACTGGGAATCCTACACAGCCCCAAATCTGCCAGTACAGAGATTCCTGGACTTTGTAAATACAAATACCATTTACCAATTAGTGCATATGCCCACTAGAGGTTCCAACATACTGGATCTTTTAGAAAACATAGCAGCCTATGCAGAATTGATAATAGAAACTCTATACAACCATGTCAATGGCTGCATAGGGACTGCTGTACCTGTAAACGTGTAACAACTACTGCACCAAGCACAAATAAATCTTGTTCCCGAAAAGTTGAAAATTGCTTTAATGGTCAAAGCACCTCAAAGAACACTCCAACACACAAACTGGAAGTCTGGTAATAATGCAGAAAGTGAACTCAAAATAACGTATTCAAAAGAACGTTTTCATCGCCAACTTCTTCAGTAATGTCAGCCATATTGTAAAATCAGTGCTTTTATATAGCTTTTAAATTCCATCAGCGCTCAATTAACCAATCATTTTACAATTCATTTTAAAAGTAATTAAAAAAATAGTGAATAAATTTCATTAAAACCATAATAGTCCTAAAATTAAAAATTCAAATCACATAATAACCTCTCTGATTCACAACCTATTATTCAATAAATATTTAAAAACATTTTAAAAACTTTTAATACATTTTAAAATCTAAATATTGATCTTCACTTAAAAATAGATAAATGAATAAATAAATGAGGATGAATGAGATTAAATCATAGCACCATCATGTGGCTAAAATTGGAAATACATCAAAGTATACATAACACATATTTCTAAATAAAGAATAGTTGCAGTGAAAAGCTTTTATTATTGTGTTAGAGTAAAAATAATGAAAAATGTTGCAGATCAAGTAATATTAAAGCTTTGCAGCCCTCAATTTTAATACTGGGGCCAAAGATACCATATCATTAAGTCCAAAATTGCGATTTGCATCCAAAAGGAGTTGCCAATACAATTCCTTATATTCAATAAGTGTTTCCCACATACCACCCCTGGGATTAGTAGGAACAACTTCCAAAATAAAGAATTGGTAGCCAGGGGTCTCACATTTTGCTAAGTGCTTACTAAGTGCATTTTTCTCATTTTTCACCTTAACATCATATAAGTGCTCATATATTCTTTGCCTGAGCCTTCTTTCACTCTTTCCGACATAGAAAGAGGGACATTTTTTGCAAATGGCAATATAGATGATTCCATTAGTGTCACAATTGGCAAATGTATTCAAATGTAAGGTCATATTTCTCGCTTGTAAAAACAAAGTGTCTCCACAAATTAAATGTGAGCAGTAACTACATTTACCACATTTATGTAGTCCCTTCTTTGGTTTGTTACTTTTATTATTAAAGTTGGCTTTCAAGCCCCCTTCCAAGATGTTTTAATGCTTTTACCCTTACGATAAACATGGGTTAATTCTTTGTCAAAAATGTATTCTAAGTCCGAAATTTTAGAAAAACTGTTCCATTCCCTAGAAAAAATATTTCTTACAAATGCTGATTGTTCACTAAAAGTAGTGATGAGCCCTGTCTTGTTTTCTTCAAACTTCTGTCCCTGCTGTTGATTTAGACCCAAGCTTTCATCCATGCCCAAAATAGGGGCAAAGGAATCTGCCCTTTTGGTGTTCACTTTTTCAGACACTTTATTGAATAATTCTAAGGGATAACCTCTCTGAATAGATAGATTCCTTAAAAAATTGGTCTCTTCCAAAAACACCTTATTATTAGAAGTCATTCTGCTCAACCTCACCAGTTGCCCTTTCACTACCCCCTTCTTTTGGTGTGGGGGGTGGCAACTGGTGTAATGCAAATAAGAATTGGAGAAGGTTTCTTTTCTAAAAATACGTGATGTAAAATTGCCTTCTTTTTTACCTATACAAACATCCAGGTATCTCAATTCTTGATCGTCAAAATTGCAAGTAAATTTTAAAAAACTGGAAGTACCATTTACATAAGTCAAAAGATTGGTAAAATTTTCCTTACTACCCTTCCAGAAAAAACACAGATCATCTAAAAACCTTGTGTACAAAGAACATTCTTTTAAAAAAGGGGAATTTAAAAGATATTTTTCTTCCCAAAATGCCATAATAATGTTGGCATAGGCTGGTGCACAATGTGCCCCCATTGCAACGCCTTTTTCTTGTTTGAAATATTCCCCTTGGAAGTAGATAAAATTGTTTTTTAATACTACTTCCATCAAGGTTAAGATGTTTCTGAAATCAGTGTGTGTCAGCTTTTTGCTTGCAATTAACTTTTCTTCAAACCAATGTAACCCTAAATCATGGGGAATACAACCAAAAAGGTCAATTACATCCATAGTACCGAAAGCAATATTGTCAGTATATAAGGAAGGCTTAATTTTTCTCAAAAGGTCCCAAGAATCTTTTAAAATGTTGTCACAGCCTTCTAATAAATTCTTAATCTTGTAATCAACAAATTTTGCTAAAGGCGCTGTTATTGAACCTTCAGCTGACACAATTGGTCTAAGCGGAGGATCAAGGGTGTTTTTGTGCACTTTGGGAATGCCAAAAATGCACGGAATTTTAGGTTTCACAACTACTAAATACTTGTAGGTATTGTGATCAATGGACCCTTGCATTAGCATATCATATAACAAAACCTGGATCTTTCTGCACGCAATATTAACTTCGTTAATAGACACCCTGGTATATTTTTCTGAGTCATTTAATAACTCCATCATTTTTCCTTCATATTGGATTGTCTCCATTACAACAACCCCACCCCCCTTGTCAGGTTTCATTACTCTCAAGTCACGATTGTCACTAATGGCTCTTAAAGTGTTCTTTTCATCTTGTGTTAAATTAGAGTGGAAATGTCTTGTTGCTAAATGAGTCCTAATTTCATTTTCCACCTTTAACTCGAAGTTTCTAAGCTGTGGGGTGTGTGGGCGGGTTAAATTTGCTTTTTCGCTTTAAATAATGTGCTTCATAATCTAATGATTTACCCTTGAAAAAAAGCTCCAAATTCTTTTTCCGAATAAACAACTTGATGTCTATCAACAATTTGAAAATATCCATTTTCTGTGTAGGAATGAAGGTAAACCCTTTTGAAAACAAATCAAACCAACTTTTGTCAATACAAACATTTGAATAGTTGTAAATATTGAAACCATTAAAGGTCCAAGTGCACATATTGTTAGTGATGCCATCAACTAGTTCCAGGCCTGGTATTTCGTCTGAAATGGCCCCCTCCCCTGTGGTTTTTTGAATTGTAAAAAACTTTCCCTTGGTTCATTAATCTCTCTGATCTTCTAAGGGGGGGGGGGGGTATTCTTCAGATTCTAAGGGTTGTTCTTGTTGTTCCTCTATTTCAGTTTCTCCCCATTCACTATCATACATTTCCTGTCTACCCCAGTTACCATAACCATTCCTAAATGTAGTTTTGGTCTTGCATAGTGTGTGTTATTTTTATATTCTTCTTGGTCTCTTTTGATTTTACCTATCTTCCTATTTTGTACCTCCTTACACTTTGCATCAACATTTTTAAACACATTCTGATATTTTACTCTATTTGCCTCCACTGTGTATAATAAGTCACTTAAAATGGCTTTGTTAATTTTTTCAATGTCTAACTGCAACTTTTCCATTAATCTCTCATTATTTCTAATTATGGCTTTCATAATATTGAACCCACAATTATCAAAAATAGAAGTTAACTCCGTACAAAATTCTGTTCCTTCTACAACATTGTTAGGGTATTTGCAAACCCTTAAGCCTTTGGGAACAATGTTTAAGGAAATACAATATTTCAGATAATCATTGTCAATATCCAAGGTCTTGTATTTAGTTAAGAAAAATTCAAGGTCGTTCAGCATTGTAAAAAATGTAGCACTATATTTGCTTGAGCTGTGCTCTGAATTAAAGTCATATTTCGCATTTAAGCAATCTGAAAACAGTTTTGTGTACCTGATAGATTGTTTTGTTTGTCCATAGCACCTTGGTGCTGTCTTCTTTGGCTTTTCGGTCTCACAGTTACCACATCAGCATCGTTGGTGTTAGTGTTAGTATTGTCCACTGTAATGTGAGGAAACCCTTCCAAGCTATTATCACAGCTGTCGCTCTCATCAACAGAAAAAACTTGTTTGGAATTGTCACATATATTATCCTTCATGCCAACCTGTTTCCGTATGGCTTCCTGATTCCCCGGTGGTTGTATGGACGAGGCGAGCATGACAAATGATTGTCTGAGGGGTGTCAGCAAACCTATCAGTTGCGTTAGTTGTCCAATCAACTTTCGCAATTCCCCTGTCTCTGAACTCCGCGGAACCTGATCTGTGCTCGGTAGTTGCTCCATATGAAAGAAACTGATAAACGGTTGGTGAGCAAGTAGTAGAAAAAGAACTTGTAAATGTGTAACAACTACTGCACCAAGCACAAATAAATCTTGTTCCCGAAAAGTTGAAAATTGCTTTAATGGTCAAAGCACCTCAAAGAACACTCCAACACACAAACTGGAAGGCTGGTAATAATGCAGAAAGTGAACTCAAAATAACGTATTCAAAAGAACGTTTTAAATCGCCAACTTCTTCAGTAATGTCAGCCATATTGTAAAATCAGTGCTTTTATATAGCTTTTAAATTCCATCAGCGCTCAATTAGCCAATCATTTTACAATTCATTTTAAAAGTAATTAAAAAAATAGTGAATAAATTTCATTAAAACCATAATAGTCCTAAAATTAAAAATTCAAATCACATAATAACCTCTCTGATTCACAACCTATTATTCAATAAATATTTAAAAACATTTTAAAAACTTTTAATACATTTTAAAATCTAAATATTGATCTTCACTTAAAAATAGATAAATGAATAAATAAATGAGGATGAATGAGATTAAATCATAGCACCATCATGTGGCTAAAATTGGAAATACATCAAAGTATACATAACACATATTTCTAAATAAAGAATAGTTGCAGTGAAAAGCTTTTATTATTGTGTTAGAGTAAAAATAATGAAAAATGTTGCAGATCAAGTAATATTAAAGCTTTGCAGCCCTCAATTTTAATACTGGGGCCAAAGATACCATATCATTAAGTCCAAAATTGCGATTTGCATCCAAAAGGAGTTGCCAATACAATTCCTTATATTCAATAAGTGTTTCCCACATACCACCCCTGGGATTAGTAGGAACAACTTCCAAAATAAAGAATTGGTAGCCAGGGGTCTCACATTTTGCTGAGTGCTTACTAAGTGCATTTTTCTCATTTTTCACCTTAACATCATATAAGTGCTCAAATATTCTTTGCCTGAGCCTTCTTTCACTCTTTCCGACATAGAAAGAGGGACATTTTTTGCAAATGGCAATATAGATGATTCCATTAGTGTCACAATTGGCAAATGTATTCAAATGTAAGGTCATATTTCTCGCTTGTAAAAACAAAGTGTCTCCACAAATTAAATGTGAGCAGTAACTACATTTACCACATTTATGTAGTCCCTTCTTTGGTTTGTTACTTTTATTATTAAAGTTGGCTTTCAAGCCCCCTTCCAAGATGTTTTAATGCTTTTACCCTTACGATAAACATGGGTTAATTCTTTGTCAAAAATGTATTCTAAGTCCGAAATTTTAGAAAAACTGTTCCATTCCCTAGAAAAAATATTTCTTACAAATGCTGATTGTTCACTAAAAGTAGTGATGAGCCCTGTCTTGTTTTCTTCAAACTTCTGTCCCTGCTGTTGATTTAGACCCAAGCTTTCATCCATGCCCAAAATAGGGGCAAAGGAATCTGCCCTTTTGGTGTTCACTTTTTCAGACACTTTATTGAATAATTCTAAGGGATAACCTCTCTGAATAGATAGATTCCTTAAAAAATTGGTCTCTTCCAAAAACACCTTATTATTAGAAGTCATTCTGCTCAACCTCACCAGTTGCCCTTTCACTACCCCCTTCTTTTGGTGTGGGGGGTGGCAACTGGTGTAATGCAAATAAGAATTGGAGAAGGTTTCTTTTCTAAAAATACGTGATGTAAAATTGCCTTCTTTTTTACCTATACAAACATCCAGGTATCTCAATTCTTGATCGTCAAAATTGCAAGTAAATTTTAAAAAACTGGAAGTACCATTTACATAAGTCAAAAGATTGGTAAAATTTTCCTTACTACCCTTCCAGAAAAAACACAGATCATCTAAAAACCTTGTGTACAAAGAACATTCTTTTAAAAAAGGGGAATTTAAAAGATATTTTTCTTCCCAAAATGCCATAATAATGTTGGCATAGGCTGGTGCACAATGTGCCCCCATTGCAACGCCTTTTTCTTGTTTGAAATATTCCCCTTGGAAGTAGATAAAATTGTTTTTTAATACTACTTCCATCAAGGTTAAGATGTTTCTGAAATCAGTGTGTGTCAGCTTTTTGCTTGCAATTAACTTTTCTTCAAACCAATGTAACCCTAAATCATGGGGAATACAACCAAAAGGTCAATAACATCCATAGTACCGAAAGCAATATTGTCAGTATATAAGGAAGGCTTAATTTTTCTCAAAAGGTCCCAAGAATCTTTTAAAATGTTGTCACAGCCTTCTAATAAATTCTTAATCTTGTAATCAACAAATTTTGCTAAAGGCGCTGTTATTGAACCTTCAGCTGACACAGTTGGTCTAAGCGGAGGATCAAGGGTGTTTTTGTGCACTTTGGGAATGCCAAAAATGCACGGAATTTTAGGTTTCACAACTACTAAATACTTGTAGGTATTGTGATCAATGGACCCTTGCATTAGCATATCATATAACAAAACCTGGATCTTTCTGCACGCAATATTAACTTCGTTAATAGACACCCTGGTATATTTTTCTGAGTCATTTAATAACTCCATCATTTTTCCTTCATATTGGATTGTCTCCATTACAACAACCCCACCCCCCTTGTCAGGTTTCATTACTCTCAAGTCACGATTGTCACTAATAGCTCTTAAAGTGTTCTTTTCATCTTGTGTTAAATTAGAGTGGATATGTCTTGTTGCTAAATGAGTTCTAATTTCATTTTCCACCTTTAACTCTAAATTTCTAAGCTGGGGGTGTGTGGGCGGGTTAAATGTGCTTTTTCGCTTTAAATAATGTGCATCATAGTCTAATGATTTACCCTTGAAAAAAAGCTCCAAATTCTTTTTCCGAATAAACAACTTGATGTCTATCAACAATTTGAAAATATCCATTTTCTGTGTAGGAATGAAGGTAAACCCTTTTGAAAACAAATCAAACCAACTTTTGTCTATACAAACATTTGAATAGTTGTAAATATTGAAACCATCAAAGGTCCAAATACACATATTGTTGGTAATGCCATCAACTAGTTCCAGGCCTGATGTTTCGTCTGAAATGGCCTCCCCCCCTCCCCCTGTAGTTTTTTGAATTGTAAAAAACTTTTCCTTGGTTCATTAATCTCTCTGATCTTCTAAGGGGGGGGGGGTATTCTTCAGATTCTAAGGGTTGTTCTTGTTGTTCCTCTATTTCAGTTTCTCCCCATTCACTATCATACATTTCCTGTCTACCCCAGTTACCATAACCATTCCTAAATGTAGTTTTTGGTCTTGGGTAGTGTGTGTTATTTTTATATTCTTCTTGGTCTCTTTTGATTTTACCTATCTTCCTATTTTGTACCTCCTTACACTTTGCATCAACATTTTTAAACACATTCTGATATTTTACTCTATTTGCCTCCACTGTGTATAATAAGTCACTTAAAATGGCTTTGTTAATTTTTTCAATGTCTAACTGCAACTTTTCCATTAATCTCTCATTATTTCTAATTATGGCTTTCATAATATTGAACCCACAATTATCAAAAATAGAAGTTAACTCCGTACAAAATTCTGTTCCTTCTACAACATTGTTAGGGTATTTGCAAACCCTTAAGCCTTTGGGAACAATGTTTAAGGAAATACAATATTTCAGATAATCATTGTCAATATCCAAGGTCTTGTATTTAGTTAAGAAAAATTCAAGGTCGTTCAGCATTGTAAAAAATGTAGCACTATATTTGCTTGAGCTGTGCTCTGAATTAAAGTCATATTTCGCATTTAAGCAATCTGAAAACAGTTTTTGTGTACCTGATAGATTGTTTTGTTTGTCCATAGCACCTTGGTGCTGTCTTCTTTGGCTTTTCGGTCTCACAGTTACCACATCAGCATCGTTGGTGTTAGTGTTAGTATTGTCCACTGTAATGTGAGGAAACCCTTCCAAGCTATTATCACAGCTGTCGCTCTCATCAACAGAAAAAACTTGTTTGGAATTGTCACATATATTATCCTTCATGCCAACCTGTTTCCGTATGGCTTCCTGATTCCCCGGTGGTTGTATGGACGAGGCGAGCATGACAAATGATTGTCTGAGGGGTGTCAGCAAACCTATCAGTTGCGTTAGTTGTCCAATCAACTTTCGCAATTCCCCTGTCTCTGAACTCCGCGGAACCTGATCTGTGCTCGGTAGTTGCTCCATATGAAAGAAACTGATAAACGGTTGGTGAGCAAGTAGTAGAAAAAGAACTTGTAAATGTGTAACAACTACTGCACCAAGCACAAATAAATCTTGTTCCCGAAAAGTTGAAAATTGCTTTAATGGTCAAAGCACCTCAAAGAACACTCCAACACACAAACTGGAAGGCTGGTAATAATGCAGAAAGTGAACTCAAAATAACGTATTCAAAAGAACGTTTTCGTCGCCAACTTCTTCAGTAATGTCAGCCATATTGTAAAATCAGTGCTTTTATATAGCTTTTAAATTCCATCAGCGCTCAATTAGCCAATCATTTTACAATTCATTTTAAAAGTAATTAAAAAAATAGTGAATAAATTTCATTAAAACCATAATAGTCCTAAAATTAAAAATTCAAATCACATAATAACCTCTCTGATTCACAACCTATTATTCAATAATACCTACCAGAAGTAACACAAGTAACACCAAAACTAACTACAAAAACAAACCACTCTGGTGGCATCCCAAATTAAACAGGTTATACAACAAAATAAAACATCATGGCTAAAATCAGGAACTCCAATAAAGATAAGAGCTCTGTCATTAAAATAAATAGGAAGCTAAGAGGGCTAATTAAGTTCATAAGTCTAGTTTTGAGGTCAAGATAGCCTTCATGCTAAAGACAACCATACGGCCCTCTTCAGCTATATCAAAAACCTCAAAAACAGCACACAGCAGTATGCTGAATTGGTGGTTAGTGGTGACACATTGATTGAGCCGGTTGATATAACAAATCTGCTGACTGGCAAATTCAGTTCCAATTTTACCCCCCCCCCCCCCACCCCCAACCACCTCTCAAGAAATACCTTCAAACATAACCCTTCCAACTACAAATAGAAAGCATGTCCTGTCTGCGCTCCCTAAGGCCAAGAACACAGCATTCATTGGCTCCCAATAATATCCTATGATGCCTCCTGGAGTTTCAATTTAACTATAGTCTTAAGACAGGTTTTGTGCCATGAGAATGTTGGACTGTAACAGTCATTCCTTCTTCGTCATAAGGGTGGACCATCAACATGATCCCAGAAACTACACACCCATTAGTCTGACTAGTCTTATATGCAAAGTCATGGGAAGAATTATCATGGAAATGATCAACAAAGACATAGGAGACCTTCAGACAATGGATCCTTCCCAGTTAGGCTTTGTAAATGGAAGATCATGTCTACTGAACCTGCTTGGATGACTTTGGGAAGGTCACCAAGACAATGGATGAGGGTAAAACAGTGCATACTGCCTAACTTAACTGGCTAAGGCATTTGATGCAATACTCCATTCTGGCATCTTTAACAAACTTATAGAAGTAGGCATAAACCATTGTATAACATGCTGGATAGTCAGCTGGCTTAGAGAACCCAGGAAGTTAGGATTGATGAGACTGCCTCCTCAGAGGCCAGTCACCAGTGGAGTCTATCAAGATTCTGTGATGGGCCTGCTGCTCTTTGGCATCTACTTTTAGGAAGTCAAAAGTCAAGGCTAATGTCAAAGGCCTCTTGCTGATCAAGTATGCAGATGATTGCAAACTAGGAGCAGTCATATAATCCCCCCGAAGACACTAACATTTTACAAGAGTGTCTAACACAGACAAATGACTGGTGCCAAAGCTATGCTCCCTTCAGTATGTACCTGACCAGACACATGCAGCAACTAGAATGTCTGCAAATGTTCCTCACAAAAAGAATACAAGGCATAAAAACAGTATCCTATGGGGATGGCCTCAAAGCCTTACTCTGTAACCTATAGACCAAGAGGTGATCTATGCCTGGAATAAAAGGCATCCCTGGACACCACTCTGATGAACCTTTTGCAAATTTTCAAAACAAACAGCATCAGAACTACTAGATCTAAAGGCCTAAATTTTGCTTGCAATATAAATAGGGTATGTTGGAGTAAGAGATGTGTTTCTCAGAGAATTCTTTTTCTAAAACAGACCCCCCATCTATGTGAAACAGTCCCTCCCTAACCCTATTTAAACATAGCTTGGACAATTGGATGGGAAATTGAAAATTCACTCCTGGTCTGGCATCCACATCTCTGATGTACAGAGAAAGTCAGCAAATCCTATAATAACCAACAATCACCCCCTTATAAAGGTCTAAATCATATAACTTGTGGTACACATTTGGGTTGCACAGCTAAGCTTATAAAGGTTCTAGTGGTTGTTAGGCTAGTATACACCTATGAACCTATGAGTATGAATCTAGTTGGCCCTTTCTCTGTAAAATATTTTACCACTTTGATGAAATGAAATCAGTCCAGAGTTTTTAATCACATTATGCAAATATATCCAGTTAGAACTTCAGGTTCGGTTAAATATAATTTTTGTTTTACTATAAATTATTTTAGCATATTTCCTTGTATTTCTGCATTTATTTTGTTAACTCCTGTTCATATTTGTGCAACACCTTCGCTCGAGGAAATAAAAAAAATAATGTATTACAGTTGATTGATTATATTTTGGGAAATATTTTTAACATGTAAGCCACATACTTTTATTAGATGTGCTTTCACATTTATTAAAATATGGAAGTTATTTGTATGTTAAAATCTTTTCTAAAATATGTATGCATTATGTTAAAAATAACTTGAAATTATCAGAATCTTAAGGGGTACTTCAATTATTCAGTTTTTAAATTGTATACAGTACCTGTTATTTTATAATGACGATTTGTCACCCACCACAATAAATCACCCAACTGGACTGCACTTTTGGTTGTGTTTTTTATGTTGGGACTTTGATTAGCACTTTGTCACCATATTGCTTTTTAACAATGTTTTTAAGTCTTTTATCAAAGCTGAATACTGCTAGTATTATTAGGTGCAGGGTAAGGCTCAGGTATGTTGATTGATGGATAGCACATTGTTCTAATTTCTGACTTCATATGGAGTTCTCAATTAATTTTGCAACATAGGATGTTGCTTTTCTGCTATATGACTAATACAGTGAAGGATAAAAAGGAGTAACTGTTTTACCATTGAAATTACATGCTACAGCAGTAACATTGCTCTGCTAAAAAAATAAAATTAAGGTTAGTTGAGAGAAGTCTTGCCTTAGACTGTATGAGTAGCCACCTGAAAAAAAAAGCTCTTCAGCAACTTTAGAAAGCTCAATGCTGACATTATTAAATGTGTCATAAGACTTTTCTTACGCTCAGAAATAATTATAATGCCTTTATCATCACAGCACATGAGAACTGGTTGTATTGTATGTCTTGGGGCTTCACTGGGATGAAGTTGGAGAAAGACCTGGTGGTAGTACTATGGTTTATGCAGTTAAATGTATCAGATCTGTTGTTTGGTGTATTTTAGTATACTCACTTACACTTTTGGGGATTATGAGCCACAAATTTCCATCTGTAATGTGCACATAAGAGTAATATGAATACCCAAAGAATAACACCAGCTACAGTATGGTTTTGCATTGTCTGTGAATCTGGAGTTGACATGGTATTCATACTGCCCACAACAACAATGGGCACTGTGTGTTGTAACAGGTGCAAACTGATTGTGTATCACAATGGGAGTAACATAAGTAAGGTGTACAAAATCGTGGCACAACCAGAGCAATGGAGACAGAGCAGCTAAAGAAGCTTGAGATGATGGACATTAAGTGCTTGAGAAGGGTGGTGTGATTCATGCTGCCTAACAGATAAAAACAAATAAGGATATTTGAACAGAAATAAAGTAGCTTCAAATGAAGATAAGGTCATGAAGAACATAGTTCAGTAGTATGATCAACTGTGCAAGAAGTCAGAGGGAAGCAGATGAGGGAGAGATCAGAAGAGGACAAGAAGAGGCAAGGACAGCCCAGGAGATGGATCTACTGAGTTAGAGAAGACCTTTGTTAGTAGAGCATAACTTCCAAAGAAGGTAGGATAGTCACTCTGAATCAAGAGAGGTGGCAACAATGACAGCACCCTGACCCCATGAAAAATGAGAAAAAGGGGTTGAGGATATATAAGAAATCTTCGATGGAGAGCTGAACCCTTCAGGTTTGAGTGTTTATTAGATGCCTGCTGATAGCAAACTCAGAGGGAGTACACAACTGTTTACAGAATATGATCATTGCTAGTGAAGGGATGGGAAAGGCTGACAGCACTGAATTCTTTATCAGGCTGGGAGCGAAGACTTGATTACTGCTTGGTTCAGGACAATGTGTAGTGGTATGGCCACACAGTTTCTCATGAAAATCTCAAGGTCAGGGTAGTTCAAACAAATGCCTTCATTGGAGAGAGTGACTGCTACTGGAGAAAATGCTGGAATCCCTGATAACAGGGTTTGGTGTGAGTCTAAAAGATAACTTGGCTCAAATCCATGCATATATGACAGAAACTTGAGTGTTCCTTGAGAAAGGTTTGGTTATATTCTGTCAGCAGGGTCTTTTAGTATTTGTTAGATTGTGCACTGCTTTGTCAGTGCTCATTTGATCTGAACTGGCAGATAGAATGGGCTGTATAAGCAAACGAGGTATAAATTAACCCCAATGTTTAAAATGGTTGTGGGAGAGGAAGGGACACAGCCTATGTTTAACACAGCCTCAGTTTTGCAGTGATATTGTTTTACATACAGTCTAAAATGTGTTTTCTAAAACACTGTAGGCACAGTAAATATTGTTTCACTTTTATGACAGTCAAATCATACATGTAACGGCAGCAGCATTTTTGTTTATCCTGTTGTGTGCTGTAATACAAGGCTAAACAATTCTGTGCAAGGTTGAAATATATATAGAAGTATGAAAGCCATGATGCTAAGAACAGTTTGTCTGTACAACGGTACTGTTTAAAGTGTGTCAGTGCTGTTAAGTTGCCCATCATGTGAACTTTATTTTGAAGTATTTCACTAGTTAATATGTAACATGGCTCTGCAACACAGATTTAGTGTAGTGCCTCTGTTTCAGCTTTGAATGAAACCTGAGTAATATCCTTACTGAAGACAAGATCAGTATCCTTAATAACTTTGATGCCAAAATTGATCAGGGTTCATATTTTTGGAATGGTAGTATTCATTAAAGGAGGAAGAAATCCTGAGAAAAAATTAATGGAGCATGGCCTCTTCAACACAGACAATTTTGGATGGATGAGTGACAAAATTAAAATTCCACTGATACATCCTGTACTCAAAGATTTTATTTTACTAGTACTTGATTGAAACATTCTCCACATCATTAATGACCATGTAAAATCACTGACTGCTGAATATTGCGTTGGCTGACAAATTGTCACGCACATCTGCCTTAGCCAAAAACATCAATGGCAGTAACAGTATATGCAATGTCAATTCATATCAAAGTTCCTTCATGACCTATTTTTAATGAAGCTTTCATCAATGCTCCAAGGAAGGCATGCTGCTATACTAACAGATGACAGCATTGACAAAAACTGAAATGAGATCAACACTGCATACCCTCGGCATGTATTAATCTATTGGATTTGATTTGCATCATCAACTGGACTGGCTCAGTAAAAATAATACTTAGATTTAAAGCTTACTGAGCTGATAAAGGAGGGCTTATTGTGCACTGCAGAAAGTGAAATCTCGCACCATCAAAAGACTGCCATTTCAGTAATTCAAACAGACTTCAAAATAAGATCTTTAATAGCCATAACAAATGATGGCAATATGTCTCTAAAGAAATTCATCTCTTTATCATTGCACTGATAAGCATGCCATGATTGTGTTCTTACAGGTTACACTGCCATGTTTGGTGTACGTTGCCATGGTCCTGCTTTTCTCACACCTCATGAAATTGGATGGGCCTAAATAGAAATTAGACTATTCAGTTAGATATGACAAACTCTGAAGATCTCCAAAACCGTGTGTCATCTGTGAGAGGTGTCACTCTCAAATGTGCTCCTTAACCACCTAAAAGAGACATTCAGCAACCTATCATCATAGAAATAAGATTGTTTTTAGCTGCTTAACAAAATAAGTTGCACGAACAGGTAGTACATTGATTTTTTCATCAAAAATAGGGTTAACTAACTATTACTAAAACATTGAGAACTTATTGCTTACATTTATAACATTGAAAAGATTTCATATCAACATACTGTCTATCTTCATAAGTTCAGACATTCTGAGATAGTAAAAGTCTTTCAACTTTTCCTGGTTAGGGGTTGCCACAGCGGATCTCTGGTCCACTTATGACTGGCAGTGGATTTTTATGGTGTCGAGTTGCCAGCCCGGCACCCAACCTTCAGAGAAGGCACACGTACGCACCTGCCTGCATGTCTTTTAATGTTCTGTCTCTCACGGGGAGGACATGCAGACTCCACACAGAAGGAACTCCAGCCGAGAATCGAACTGGAGAGCCTTTTGCTGTGAAGTGACAATGCTAACCGCTGCATTACCACGGTGAGCAGACATTCTGAGACAGTGATGGACCCAAAGACCTTCTAGGAGCACTGATTACATACGATAGGTCACAAATTTGACATCCACTACCCAATTATCATGATTTTTTTGTAGTTTTCAAGTGTTCTAGATTGAAGAATCTTAATCAGAATAATAATCCAAAAAACAGCCATCTGATTTGAAGAAAAAGTATTTCTCAACCTTGTTTTACATAAGTGCCTGAAATTTCATACTATTGTATCTTGATGCTTTATTATGTTTATAAATTTGCAATTGATCATAAATGTTTTTTGAGCTAAAGTAAATTTTCCCCTATTGTACCTATAACCTATGGAATAAGGGTTTAAATACTTCTCATATTCTTTGACCGCAGTAATATTTTTACAGAAACATGTGTTGAACGCCCTCTAAAATTCTCATCTGACAATGTTGTTACAGACCCTATTATTTTATTCAATAATGGGTCAAATATAAGTTGCATATACTTTAATCAAACAACCCATATATCTAGTAGAGTCTATAATAAATAACCCATCAATTTCAATGCCTTATTACTAAGCTGAGTAACACAAGCCTTATATGAATGGTCTGAGGATATTATACCATGATCCCTTTACTGTTGAACTTCGATAAGATTCACTTCATCTAAAAAGACTGGATTTTTGTATTTTGCAATTAAAATACATAATGTTGCACTTATCCAAACTAAATTTCACACCTGAACTAGAAGCCCAGTCATTTAATAATTTCACATAGGTGTGTAGTCCATTATAATCTGTATCATTTTGTATTACAAAAACCCTATCTTGCAATTATCCACAGATTTATAAATACATATTTTCCTGCGATTAGGCAGAGTAGAAAAAAAATCTGTCTTAAATAAAATAGGGCCCAGTCCTAATTCTTGAGGTACTCCTAAAGGAGCAGGCACATAACTCAATGTATTTTGGAATGTCAAACACAACTTTCTGTTATTTAGCCATTCCATTACCCATATAATAACATAAGAATTTATATTTAAAGTTTTTAAACTGTTATAAATTACTGAAAATGGTAAGCAGACAAAAGCCTTGGCTAAGTCCAAATAATTAATGCCAGGAATAAGACCAAGGTCCAATACAACTGCAGTTTGGTCATAAAAAATAACTGGATTGCTTATAGTGGATCTTCCTTTAACAAATCCATGCTGTTCGATATCTGTAAGTGAACCATGAATACTAGTTTTATTCATTAATTACAATATGCATCTTTCGAAGCATTTGCCAACAGATGTCAAACTAATAGGCCTAAAATTTTTGACCTCATCTTTCGCACCCTCTTTATAAATTGGAGTTATATGATAAGCATTCATAGTGTAGGCACAATCCCATCAACTAGAAATCTGGTAAAGATGTTCTACAAAATTAGCACAATAACTGTCTTTGTATTAACTAATAGTGTGTCTGGCATCATGTGTAGATCATAGATGCTGACTTTTTAACCTTATTCAATGCATTACCATTATATTATTATGGTTAATTATTATAAACTGGAGCTTTTCTCCCCAGGCCTCTGCTGAAAATAGCTATTACCTAGTCAGACTTTTCTGGTAAACAAAGACAAATAAAATAAATAATCATATTAATAGTAATTAGAGGACAAGAACCTCCTACTTTATTATTACAGCCATCAACAAAGTGTTTATTAAACACATTTGCAATAACATATGGATCACATATTGTTACTAAATCAGGTTTAATGGGTTGGATTATATTATCTTTATTAAATTAATTAAAATAATTTATAGAAAACTTTTTATATGGTGATTTAACAACTGTAATTCAAAATTTCATTTTTTACCTGTGATTTGAAGTTCAAGTTCTCTATATACTTTATTAAAAAGTCTCTTCTTTTTGTTTGTAGAATATTTCCTATACTAATTATATTTTCTCATTTAAGTATTTTAGTTAATTCTTTATTCCACCAAGTAGGGTAAAAATCCATACGTTTCACATTTAGTATCCAATAAACCTTTGCAAAAATAATTTTTCCCAGTAACTCATACCCAAGCTCCATAGAATGCAACATAGAGTAATGATTCCAATTTGTTTAATATCCTGCCAGTTAAGACTGTAATTAATACTCCTCAGATTATATATATTTTTTAAATCTTTGATATACTTTTTTATTTGAAGGTAGTTTAAAAGTATGTGTTATTGAACAATGATCTGAGCATCCTAGAGGAGCCCCTATCTTTATATCCCCCCAATTTTTGTCTCTGGTCCTATTTAATTCTAATCAGGCCAAATTAGTGTAGGGTACCATGTTAACAAATTCCTTTTCAAAAATAGTGTTAGTTGAATAATAAACCAAGCAAATACATGAAAAGCTAAAATCTCCTAACAGAATGATATTCTTGACTTTTAAATACTTTGGTAATTTGTGTAAAAAGTTCCAGTGGGCATCACTATCCATTGCAGGGGGTTGGTAACACACTGCAATATGAATTACTGTGTTGCTGTCAGAATATTTTAGCTGTACTACAATATTTTCTATGTAACTTATTTCCTTAAGTTTAAAAGAAATAAAGAAATTGCGCCATGGAGCCACACAGTAACTCCACCGACTCTGCATGTTTTTTCCTTGAACATTCACAAAACCCCTGGGATTATAAATTACAATTCTATCAGATCTAGAGATCCTCCCCTTTCCTTTTGCATAGGACTAACCCTAAAATTTGATATATGTATTTGGATATTTTCCCCATTTTTTTAATTTCTCCAAATCTTTTGGGTTTCTAATACCATGATGGGAATGGACCCCATTCCTAAGTCAAATGATTAAAGTTAATGAAATTAGTATTGTTTCAATCTTTGATGTCAGCCAGAAGTACTCTTTATAGCACCAGCAATGTGCCCAGTGTACCCAGTAATGAGTCCTCCTGCAATTCGTATGGAGTTACATGTATTGGTAACATATCTAAATATGATTGTAGTTTCTTTTTTATAAGATCCGTTGCTCCAGCTACCATTGGAACTGTCTTGGTAGCTTTCTTCTACATTCTCTCTTTTCTGCCTTGAAATCCTGATATTTTATGACTTTGTGTCTCTCTCTGCGCAAGACACTGTAATCACTGGATGTGGTGATTTCAATGATCAATGCTACTTTTGTCTTCTTTTCATGGATTACTATATCTGGTTTTCTAGCATCTATCTTTTGAACTGTTGGTAATGGATGATCCCACTTGATGTAGACTTCATCATTTTCTATGATGCTTTGTGGCTCATGTTTCCAGTGTTTTTCAGCCACTTCATTATCATGATGTTTGCACAGTCCCCAGTGCAACAGTCTTGCCACATTATTATACCTTTCAGTATACAGTCCTTCTGCCATTATGTCACAACCAGCAACAAGGTGTGCAACTGTTTCCAATTCTGTTTTACAAAACCTACATATGTCTGTTTCTCCCTCATGTTCAATGAACTTTGTAAACCAGCATGTATATAGCCCACTATCTTGTACCACCAATATTATAGCAATAACCCACGCCTGGGTGTGGGTAATGCTGGATTTACCCACGATTGGCGTGGTTTGGTCATGAGGGCGAAGCTCGAGTGGCCAAACAAAGCCAACCATGGGTAAATCCAGCATTACCCACACCCAGAAGTGGGTTATTGCTATTAGACAATGACATTATTTAAGAAAAAAAAATAATTACTATTCTTAAATAATGGCATTGTATAATGCCTCCTTGCTGCCCTTCCGCAGCTGTCTGGTATTCTGCGGCAGTTCTGATGTACTGCGCATGCATATGCCTACGCAGTACATCAGAGCTGTGGGCAAAAGCAACGGAGAAAGCAAGATCTCTGTTGCTTTTTACTGTTTCGCTATGTTAAATGGGTTTAACATAGCGAGACAGCTTTAAAAAAAGCAATGGAGATCTCTGTTGCTTATTTTAAAGCTGTTTCGCTATGTTAAACCCATTTAACATAGCGAGACAGTTTTGAAAAAAGCAACAGAGAAAGCAAGATCTCCGTTGCTTTTTACAAACTGTTTTGCTATGTTAAATGGGTTTAACATAGCGAGACAGCTTTAAAATAAGCAACGGAGATCTCAGTTGCTTATTTTAAAGCTGTCTCGCTATGTTAAACCCATTTAACATAGCGAGACATGTTTAAAAAAAAAAAGCAACGGAGAAAGCAAGATCTCCGTTGCTTTTTACACACTGTCTCGCTATGTTAAAGGAGTTTAACATAGCCAGACAGCTTTAAAAAAAAGCAACAAAGACCGTTGCTTTTTTTAAAGCTGTCTCGCTATGTTAAACTCCTTTAACATAGTGCGACAGTGTTTTAAAAAAGACTTATACTAATGGAAAAAGTCCGGGTAACCGGACCTTTTTCCTAATGGAAAAAGTCCGGGTAACCGGACCTTTTTCCATTAGTATAAGTCGATTTACAACATGCACGCTGACCAATCAGCGTGCACGTTTTGGAATATTAATGGGGGGGTCATGGTATAATAACCTTTCATCTCTTGATTTGAATTTGCCTCTCCTTAACCATTTCTGCATTCGATCCTGATCAACATGAGGTTCTTCCAGAAGTTTTCTATACTTGCAACTATATTTATGCATTATTCACATTTCTTGCCTTCTCATCTGGTCCTTCATCTTATATTCTTTCTTTTTTTTTTTTGGCACATTCATTTGCTGCCTGATTTTTATCTACTTGTGGTTTGATTTCCATTCCTGCTTGATGCCGATATTCTTCTGCTAGACTAAGCAGGGAAGTCATCTTAGATTCATTCTCCTCATGTTTCAAAACTTTCACTACATTTGAGTCTTGTGAGGTCAGCATATGTGTGCAGTCTCATGATTGCAGATCTATACATGTAATCAATTTCAAGGAGGCCAATCCCTCCTTCGGAATGGGAATATATAATCTTGGTATGCACTGACTTTTTTATAAATCATTTGGTATGCATAGAGCATCATTCTTGTTTTCCTGTCTAATCTGTCCAACACATTTTAGAGCCAGTCAGTCACTCCAAAACTATAAGTTAGGACAGGAAGAGCAAATTGATTTATATCTTGAATTTTGTTCCTAGATGTCAATGCTGTTTTCAGGATTATGTCTTCTGAAGTATTCCTTACTAAGTTTGATTCACATTTGTTCATGTTTTATTTTCTTGGTGTTGCAGTTTTCCTGCTTTAAAGGTTGTTTTTGCACATTTATCAAGACCAAATGCCATTCTTATATCATCTGAAAGAGTTTCGACAACTTGCAGTTGTACTTTTCGTTCTTCAGCTGATGAGCTATACAGTTTTAAATCATCAACAAAGAGAAGATGGGAAGTCTCTACACTTTGTTGTTTTCTTGGAGCCAAATTATAGCTGTGTCCTAGTCAGCTTAATGGGTTAAGGGCAAGACAGAATAGCAGCGGTGGCAAAGAGTCACCTTGGAATACCCCCCTTTGAATTTTTATCCCTGGGATAATAATTTGCCCTTTATCATGGCTTAATTGCAAAGTGATCTGCCACTGTTTTATGTACACTGTAATGTAGTCTATCAGTGTACGGTGTATCTTATACATTTTTAAGCACTCTTTTATCCATGAATGTGGGATACTATCAAATGCTTTTTTTTTAGTCAATCCGTGCCATACTTAGATTCTTCCCATTTTTACAGTTCTCCACTATGACTTTCTCACAGTGTAAGACGCCACATGCACATTTACATGAACTTTGTCAGTTGAAATTAGTATTTTATGCAGAACACTGTCCTCCCAATACTTAATTTAATCTTATAAACCAGTGCAAGTTGCCCTAATAAGTTATCGAACACTCAGGTCTTTGTAATCATGTAATCAGACTAGGACTGATGGAATAATTTCACTTAAGATACACTGAACATTATTAATTTCTACATATTCAATTGTATCCCATATTAAATTCTTCATATAGTTGAGCAGGGTAAAATTTAAGTCATTAACTCCTACATGGATAATAAACATATTTTGGTAGAAGCTTATGAATTATTTTATTCATATCAGTTATATTAAATCCAGGCAATGATGAAACTGTAACTGCTTCTCTATGTATTTTACAACGTTTATTAACAGTTCATTTCAGCATGGAGTCACCTAAAATAAAACTTCAGAAAGAGAATTTGTTAGCCTTGATTTGTTCTCTTAAACAATTGCATTCATTTTAACAAGCTTATGGTCTAACTTAAGTAAATCCAAACTGGTCCTTCTATTCCTTTACCTGAAAGTGATATTCTTTTCAGTGAAATTGTACACAAATTATTGTTTACTATCATCACTGAAAGAGTGTAAGGAATCTGCATAAACCCCCATAGTTAACTGCTCTTTATTGTCAGAATCTTTTTTTCTTTTGGTATAATTTTGTTTTTATTTGGACTACTGTTAACTGTTATCATTCAGGAGAAAGTCCATAACCAGACAACGTGCAACACTAGCTGGTGAATTTGGTATATCAGTCGCCTCACTATTTACTTGTTTTCATCTGAAATCCACATTGCTTTCCTCTTCACAGTGTGTCGTATTTATGTCAGTAGCTAGAGTATTAAAGAAGTTAAGCTGTCAATATGCTCACCATGTAAATCATTAGTAAAATCCAACTGTTTGCTGTATTTCTTCTTGTTCCTACTCTTATTTTTGTAATTTCTCTCTTCCTTTTCTTAACCTCCACAGTTTTATTGTGATTCTGGTTCCCATTCTCTAAGACTTTCATTACTTTACTACACTGGCTAGTATTTTCTGCCAAGTATGCATTATCCATTAAATTACTATTTTTTAATGTTTGAAACATCACATCTAGTAAAAAATCATGAAAAGATGCAAAGTCTTTAACGTGTGAACAATTATGTTATCAATAAAAACTTTGTTGTCAAGTATTCTAGTTCATTCTAAAAGTCTTTCATAATTAAAACACATACCACCTTTAGATACCCTTCACATTTATCACATTCACATATGAACCTGTTTTTTTAATTAAATAATCAAAACATAAGTATTTAATGAATCCATTGTGAATAAAAAAAAATGCAAAATTTGAAAATGTCTGAATGTAGTTAAAAATATTGAATAACTGATTAAATCAAGTAAAATAATTATAATTCAACCTAATTAAAAATACACCAAATAAATTAATTAAAGTACTGGCATATAATGAAAACTAAACCAATATTGTTCTATTACAGTTATAATTGTTGGTTATTGCACTATATTAATACCAAGTTAGTGCTAAGTAATTGAGTAACTAAGATGCTACAAGTTTTAAAAGAGTATATAGAAAGGGGTATCACAAAAACTCACCTTTGTAAAATGAGAACAGAAATATCCTGTCCACACCAAACGCCAACACTGAATTACTAAATAATGCAAAGATGCTCAGAGCTCATCTTTGCATTAGTTAGCACATATGCGTCCGCTCATTGTGCAAAGCTACTTACTCAAGTGGGTGACAATCAGTGTTCAGAAATTATAGTGACATTACCATAATTACAAGTACAGTGAGAAAACATTCTTTCCAATAGTTGTATTTTAACCTACCCCAACCATCCTTCCAGAATGTACATGTTAATTTAGATGATGTGGAAGAACAGTGGATGCACTTGTCTTTGTCTAGTCATCAAAGGTAGTGTTAGAAATAATCACAAGACATTTACATGTCTAGATGATCTGTCAAAGGCCTTCAATTCAGTCTAGACACCATGTACAAATTACTTTGAAGATGTGTCTGCCATATGATTGTATTCAAAGCCATTAGGCTTTTTTCATGACTAGACTATTGCTTTTGTTGCATGATTTCGAAGATAGACATGTCTGCCTTAATCTGTGCTTCATTTAGCCTCATTCCCCTTCTTATTGAGTCCTAATCTTCATCAAAACAACCTTCCAGTGGCGAACTGGCACTGAATGTAGAATCACAGGAAGGCTGTTCAGTCTTCAGTGCCTTTGCCCAATCATCTTCAATTGAAGATGAGAAAAAATCTATAGAAATGAAAGAAAACACCTACCAGTAGGTAGCTGTAGTTTAAGAACACTTTTATAAGTTTGATGGCATTGCAAATTATTGAGTTACTTAAGGACTTCTCAATGACTTGTACTAGGGGCATCGTTTATACTGTTGGATTCAAATTATCATTCTAAATGCAATGCCCCATTATTTTATTTCAGTGCCTGTTGCTAAAAGCACTTATTTATGAGGAAACATAAAAAAACTAAATACATTCTGTACAGAAAACAGGTGTAATTTTATAATCAGTTTAAAAAAAATCCTCATTTCTGGCTTGTGGGTAAAATATAGAATAAAATAATCCAGCTCAAAAATGTAGAAATGAGGTACACGTTGGTATTGATCAACAGCAGCAGCAAAACATTCACTTCAAAGCTGTAAATCCAGGTAGTGAGTGGACAAAGCCAGATCATAGAGAAACTGAAACAGCTATAATATTATCATCATATACTGGTATGAAAAGATAAAACTATGGTTTACAATAACTGTCAGTTTAAAGAGAGTGCTATAAACAATGGTATGCTGCTTCAGTGTTGGTGTGAGGTGATTAGATAGAAGATATAAGAAGTGGGTGACACAGTCTACATATCTGAAACTGTAGCAATATAAACAATCTAATTGAATGTCATTATATTGCTTAATCATTTTCACTTCTGTACCTCCACCATCCTGCTGTGGTCCATAAAATAATTTCATATGAATAAAGTTATCCATCTATATATTTGTTTTCTTTAAGACTTTTGATATGTTTCCCATGACTACGTCTGATACATGAGCAGTTTTCCCTTTAAGTTGTGGACCATAATGTGAAATGGGATACATGAAAAAAATAAATGTCTGAGATATACTTCAAAAGACTGAAATTGTCATAATACCTATGGTCTTGATGGCTAGGCTTTCATATTTTTAATTTTTAAAATGAATTAAGAGATCGGTGATGTAAGAGGATAATTTTGTGCTTGGCTGACACAACTTTTGCCCTAAAAATATTTGCTTAAGTTTCTCAGGAACTTTAAGAAATAAAGGCCTGCGTGGTCCAGTGTTTGATTCTATTTGCCTGCTGTGTGAGGCTGAGTGCTCTCAGGTCACCCCTAGCATAGACAGTTTACCAGGCTAAAAAATGAATAAAAAATGTAGAAGCTTGATTATTGGCTGTTATACCCTAAACCTGATTTGATAGCTTAGTATGACATCACAAAAGTAAAACTGGCATTAGTCGGATGTAATATGAATAGATACACACAGCAATTACTCCATCTTTAAAATACAAAAAGTGTAGCTTAAATCATGTCTGTTTAGTTTACAAAATGATCTCACATTGTATGAGTTTACTTCTCACTGTCTTGTACAGCGTCCTATAAACCTTTAAAATAATAAAATTCCCATCTTTTTGCCATGTACGTAATGTAGGGCCCATAATACATATTTAAGAGCAAGCATTTAACCATTACATGCAAGCTAAACCTGCACCATTTCTCCATGTTCTTCTCTTCTTTTCTCCTACTTAATTCTGTTATAGATAGCCTCCATCCAGGTCTCTAAAATGTGTACTCATCTCCACAGATTTCTAACTCATGTTCATTCTGTAGCATTTTTTTTTGTTACAACTCTGTTTAAATATCAGAGCCAAGCACAACCCATTCTACATTAAGCAGTTTTCTTGCACCTCTGTAAAACTACTTTCATCCTGTGCCTTGGTGAAATAACTCACATTGATTCATATATTACACCTTCCAGCAAAGTTGTTTTTCTAAGCTAAATATCTTTCATTTGCTCCTCAGATGTTTACAGGTTATATTTGCCTTAAATACTAAAATCATCACTCATGCCTACTTTCATACCTCCATAATATAACTTATAAGATGCCACATTTCTCTGGTCAGCAAACCTTTGCAAAATATTCAATATCCATTATTATTCAGGACATGCATCAGACACTCTGCTATCATATTTGTATATAAAGTGTATCTTCTGGGACAGTACTGTAAGAGCTGAATCCAAGTTAAAACAGTAAGTACCTTGCTAAAATAAACCATTTAAACTGGTATGCAGTTTTGAAAATTCTTTATTAATTTCATATTGCAGTATTTTTACACTTCTGAATATAAATTTATAGTGCAATTAATAAGATCCACAATGTAGCCAACAGATCAAACGATGCCATTTGCACTTCAGTTTTTAGTCAGCACAGACAGGTTCATTATTATATTGTAGTGGAACAAGTTAAAATTAATTTTGCTGTCAAAATTATAATGGTGTTTAAAATGAAGACTGCATGTATTCCTGAGAGAGGTTCATCATTCTGACACCATTCACTTTGTAGCAAAGAAATATTTGCATCATAAACAGAGAGGGCTAGTTTAATTATTATTATATTATCATTTCCTTTAGTTAGTACTGTCTTTACATATTTAAAATTAATACATTACCTTATCCTAGTTTGTAATTACATTTCAGCCTGTGGATTTGTGCAGATCCTGCTACATACAGGACTACAGGCTGCACTCTGTATGGGATTTATTTTCATGCATGCATACATAACAGTACTAGGTGGGATGTATGGTCCAAATTCCTGAAGATATTAGACATCAGAATATATGACATTCAATTTTATTTTAAAAATTCTGCAGAAAAGTTGTTACTTTGATATTCTCTTGCAGAACATTTCATATTAGTATGTTCCTTGAACTTGCCATGCATTTTTGTTTTGTGTAACAGATATATTATTTAATCTGTAGTTTTTGTCCTAGTCCCCTTCAGTAAACACATCACACCGAATGACATTTGATGACCTTTATTAAACTTCCATAACATAACTCTGATGACCAACATTTATTAATTAGAACTGAACATTGTATAGTTGAATTTAATCACAGCATAAACATCCTTATAATGTAAATCAGGACAGCATACCTACTCATCCTGCTCCAGTCAGCTTCATATCCCATTTATTGAATTACCCATCCAACCAAATAATTCAGGATGACGTGACCTTGCGCATCCTGACCAAGTAAGCAGCGTCCATTACCTCTGCTTGCTTATTTATTTAACAAGCATCCTCCAACTGCTCACTTTTCTTTCCCAAATCATTGAAATGAACATCCAGACACAAGAGGGGGGACAAAAGAGGGCAAACCTGTCCCTCATCTCTGCCAAACAGCCTGACCAGGCTCCCCCCTCTTCTACCAGAATTTCAACCACCTAACCCCCATACCCAAGGGGGAAGGGATGATTCTGTCAAACATTATTCGGTGTACCCCTCTGCTATAAACCCAACTGGATCCCTGTCAACCCTCAAAAGCCCTGTCCTATAAACACCACAAGCTGCCACTTGACTAACAGTTAAATCAAAAATACCTTTCCCAATACTAAAATATCCATATCTTTGCATAACCCCTGTATATTAACTAACTTCTCATTCATTCCAACTACCAGTATTAACTTCGTAATGAGCCCCCAGGACCATACCTATCCTAGGCAACACCAAAACCTTAGACCCAATGCCAGAGGGAACCATGGAAGGGCAATTACCTACCATCATCCTAACAGCAGACCTATATCAAAGTCCAGAACTATCCTGCCAATCCCCTCAACTATCCAATACAGGCATAGTACATATTGACCATCCTAGCCTTTGCTGACCCTCACACATTCCAAAACTAAATGCAGCCCTTCGTAAACCTTCAAAAACTGTAACCCTTCAACTCCCTATCCCAACCAATCACCATCACCAATAATGAAAGTCCGTTCCTTCTCACACTACCCCAACCTTTTCAAAATTTAATCTAATAGCGATCCTGCCCTCAGACCATATAAGCAGTTAAACATTAAAACAACCAACATGGCATTTTAGCAGCACAAACGCACCAACCATACCACTGGCGTATTAAACAATTGAAATAAACCCTAATCTTTCCAACAAATCATAACCCCAACCCCTTTAAATTATAACACCCAACTGATCACATACCTCATTTGTCAAGGAACAGAAATCCCAATCAACTTTCCTATCCATTTTCTGAAAGACATCCCATTGAAGTACTCCAAAAGACACCAGTATGATCCCCTTATAACAGATCCCCAAATCCCTACAGTCAACCTAAACAATGGCTAGTTTCAACCTTTCAACTACTGCACAAACACAATTTGAACAACTGAATAGGTAACCGGAAATAACCCCAAATGCCCCATCATGTCCCCCCTTTAAGAGAAGAAACCAGTCTTGCGCATAAAAGTAAGGGTAGTAACTTCCTGCAAACCTATGAATATCTTGTGAATCCATCCCACTTCTAACAACCCCAGACTCCCCCCAACTATCTCCAACCCCAGAGTATCCTGCCCAACATACCTCCTCCTCAAATGCTCCCCACTACCCTGAACTGCATCCCACACTGATGTGTCTTAATGAGCCTTCAAGAAAATCAGCTTACCTGTATAGTCCTGTGCTCCACTCTAATGACTGAAGCACCCACCCTTGCCAGTTCCATCACCTTCAAAATACCCTTCTGTGGTTCCCTTTACACTCCTCATGTGTGACCTAGGTGCACTCCCCTCTAGTTACAGGGACATCCCTGCAGCAACCTACTTCCCTTGTTTGCAACCTCAGTGCATGACAATGAGGCCGCTGAAACACCCAACCCAGTACCATCATCTGTGACCTGTCTGCATACAACCCAAAATCCAAACGTCCCTTGCAGTAACATCCATCTCCCAACAAGACCAACTCTCTTTAAACCAGAGAGTAACACGAACTCAGCAGCCTCACTGGTCTGCATACAACCCAAAATCCAAACGTCCCTTGCAGTAACATCCATCTCCCAACAAGACCAACTCTCTTTAAACCAGAGAGTAACACGAACTCAGCAGCCTCACTGGTCTGCATACAACCCAAAATCCAAACGTCCCTTGCAGTAACATCCATCTCCCAACAAGACCAACTCTCTTTAAACCAGAGAGTAACACGAACTCAGCAGCCTCACTGGTCTGCATACAACCCAAAATCCAAACGTCCCTTGCAGTAACATCCATCTCCCAACAAGACCAACTCTCTTTAAACCAGAGAGTAACACGAACTCAGCAGCCTCACTGGTCTGCATACAACCCAAAATCCAAACGTCCCTTGCAGTAACATCCATCTCCCAACAAGACCAACTCTCTTTAAACCAGAGAGTAACACGAACTCAGCAGCCTCACTGGTCTGCATACAACCCAAAATCCAAACGTCCCTTGCAGTAACATCCATCTCCCAACAAGACCAACTCTCTTTAAACCAGAGAGTAACACGAACTCAGCAGCCTCACTGGTCTGCATACAACCCAAAATCCAAACGTCCCTTGCAGTAACATCCATCTCCCAACAAGACCAACTCTCTTTAAACCAGAGAGTAACACGAACTCAGCAGCCTCACTGGTCTGCATACAACCCAAAATCCAAACGTCCCTTGCAGTAACATCCATCTCCCAACAAGACCAACTCTCTTTAAACCAGAGAGTAACACGAACTCAGCAGCCTCACTGGTCTGCATACAACCCAAAATCCAAACGTCCCTTGCAGTAACATCCATCTCCCAACAAGACCAACTCTCTTTAAACCAGAGAGTAACACGAACTCAGCAGCCTCACTGGTCTGCATACAACCCAAAATCCAAACGTCCCTTGCAGTAACATCCATCTCCCAACAAGACCAACTCTCTTTAAACCAGAGAGTAACACGAACTCAGCAGCCTCACTGGTCTGCATACAACCCAAAATCCAAACGTCCCTTGCAGTAACATCCATCTCCCAACAAGACCAACTCTCTTTAAACCAGAGAGTAACACGAACTCAGCAGCCTCACTGGTCTGCATACAACCCAAAATCCAAACGTCCCTTGCAGTAACATCCATCTCCCAACAAGACCAACTCTCTTTAAACCAGAGAGTAACACGAACTCAGCAGCCTCACTGGATAACCTTCCCACCGATTAAGCAGCCTACACCAAACCACCATATTAGCAAGTTCCTACCAAAAAAACAAAAGGCACCATTACCTTTCAAACACCCTTCTCTGGACACCGACTGATCTCCACTCTATGCTTCCATCACCTGTGAAATCACCGTGCGCAACTCTTGATCAACCATCAGTGCCATGCTGCCATTTTGTGACCTCCTTACACTCCCTCCAATGGCCAGCACCACTCCAGACTGACCTGCAACAGAAAAGAAACTGTAAGCACTCTGCCCCTTAAGCCATAATCCCAATCACTGAGCACTGCCACAATTCTCTCCTCATATCCTATATCAAACCTCCTATGCCTACCAAGGAGCATAGTGCCACCATAACAGTCTTATATCAACATCACTAACTGCACTGTTACTCAGAGGACACCCATGAAATGCAGCGAAGTGAACTAGAGCTAGAATATACTGTGCACACAACCCTGCAACACATCTGCAGTAACCTAAGTTATGCCCATTAAATGCAAATTGTGAAATAATCTACCAATTGCCTATGTTACCTCCACATCAAGGAAAATGTAAATAAACTACATGAGCTACCTTGAAATTTCCTTACCACATGCAGTAGTGCAGTGCATGACCCAAAATAACTTATTTTGCAAAAACAGTCCCCATAGCCACCATCTTCCTACTACTACCCCTCCTCTTCTGCTAACATGAATAAGCATACCATACTTATACTCTTTGAATACCCTCTCCTTGCATATCCTACATCTTACCAAAACTTCATTATACCCCCACTCCATCACTTCCACTGTACAACTATTCACTCCATCACTCATGACTCACCCTCACTCTGCTCCTCTCCCACCAACTCAAGAACCAACCCTATGCATCCCCCTCATATTCTGTCAACTAAAGTACTAAAACTAAATGCATCTCTACAAGTTAACAAAATAACCCTCCCACCACATCTGTTACCGACTGCACCCTATCATAAAGTTTCCCTAAAATGCAAACTTTCACAAACTGATAAAACTAATAACCTCATGCATATCAAAACTTGCCCTCAGTGGAGACATCTACCCCAACCCTGGTCCCTCCATCTCCAACCCCACTTCTAATAATCAGACTAACAACCACAGCATCTCCCAAATCCAGTAGAAAACCAAATGACCTCCTCCTGCTAAGCCTAAATATCAGATGTATAGCCAACAAAGTCCGCAAACTCCATGCCACCATAGACTTATACTCCCCAGATATAATCAGCCTGACAGAAACCTGGCTAAAACCTCACATTACCAGTGAGCAAATCCTCCCTAATGGTTACAACATACTAAGACTAGACCGACTAAACAAGAAAGGAGGTGGTATAGCTATAATATTTAAACAGCATCTAAACATCCAGATTCTAAACTCATCAGCTCCCCAAATTGCCACTGAAGAAATAATATATACCAACCTGAAAATAAACCAGAATAAAACCATCAACATAATAGGATGCTACTTCCCACCTGGCCAAAATATCCCTCCACTAGAAAACCTCCTCAGCTGGACTACCCACCATCTCCCTCAAGAGACCATAATTTTAGGTGACTTCAATATTGATTGGCAATCCTGTTGCGGCAACCATCCAACCCAGCATCTAAACCTTCATGGCTTCACCCAACTAGTCCAGTCACCAACCAGAATATATAAAAACTCCAGCAAGCATGCTACCCTGGACTGGATACTAATCAACAAGATTCCCCAGTCCTATATAGCAGGCTGCCTATCAGATAGCCTCAGTGATCATTCCCCAACATTCCTACTCAAAAAACACCTATACCAAGTTAAACCTGTCATCTACCATCAAATACATAAAAAAACTACACTTTTTAACCCAATTGCATTCATCTCATCCCTCAAAGAATGTAACTGGCACCCTCTAAATTACCTCAGCCTAGATGACGCAGTCCAGTTTTTCAGTACTACCTTCCTAAGCATCCTAAATAACCATGCCCCCATAAGACTTAACAGAACCAAAGCCCAACCCTCCCCATGGCTACAGAAAACCACTAGGTCAGAAATGAAAGACCAAGATAAAGCCTGGGAACACTGGCACAAAACCAAAACCCGCTCAGCTAGACAGAAATTCCTAGAACTATGCAATAGAGTCAATAAGCTTATAAAGGAAGACAAAATCCAATACTACCTGCCTTCAACTCCTCCCAACACAATCCCAAACAATTCTGGACCTCCATAAACTCCATCCTCCACCCAGGTAAAATCAATACCCCTACACCTAACATTCCTCACCCCTCAGAAAATATTGCTACCTCATTCAGCACACACGTCACACAAACCATGCTATCACTAGGTAGACAGCACAACCCCCCTCCCCTACACCCCACACCTTCACCCAGTAATCTCCCCCACACTCTTCTCATTTTCTCCCATTCCTACCTCCAACATGAGAAAACTCTTAACTAAACTTAAACCCACAAAATTAGCAGTAGACAACCTCCCAAGTGAATTCCTACAAATTGCAGCTGATGCCCTAGCCTACCCAGTACCCATCTTGATTAACTGATCTCTGTCAGAATGCTACAACCCTACACTATGGAAAATATCACACATCATTCCCCTTCACAAAGGCGGCCCCTCCACAGAACTAACCAACTACCGCCCCATAGCAATTCTATCTCCACTCTCCAAAATACTAGAGAGATGCATTCACTCTCATATCTCAGACTACCTCCTTACTAACAACCTCCTTTCTAATACTCAACATGATTTCTGACCAAACCATAGCACCACCACTGCCTTACTCTCTTTTGCTAACACTATCCTTCACCATAAAAACAATGGCCATCTCTCCTCTGCTACTTTCCTAGACCTATCTAAAGCATTTGACATGGTCCCACACAAACAACTCCTCTCTGTACTCAATAACCTATCCTTTTCTCAGTCAGCACCAACGGGTTTCAAAGTTACCTGTCTGACTGCCAGCAATCTGTTGTATGGCAAAATGACATATCTCCCCAACTACCTGTCTCTATTGGTGTTCCCCAAGGATCCATCCTTGGACCCCTACTCTTCTCTATTTTCACCAGTAATCTAGCCTCTGCCACCAAATACGGAACACACATACAATATGCAGATGACTCAACCATCATCTGCTCAGCCCAGTCCCTACCTGAACTGCAAAAGGTTACACAGGATGCCTTTTCCTCTGTTGAAACTTTAACATCACAGCAAAAGACAACACCACTATCCATCCAACAGATCGCACCAAATTGCTAGGAGTTGAAATAGACAACAATCTCAAATTTGACATTCACATATCCATGACCATAAACAAAGTCCACCAAAAACTAGGAGCCTTATACAGAAATAAGCAACTCCTCACCAAAGCAGCTAGGATTTCAGTTGCAAATTCGCTCCTTATCTCCACCCTACTTTATGCCTCTCCAATATATACCAACCTAAGGCAATGTGATCTAAATAAATTCGAGACCTGCTACAACAAAATTGCCAAATTCCCCACTGCGGCATCCTACCACAGTCACCACTGTCTCTCACTTACTGAACTACGCTGACTAGAACTCCCTCATCTCCTTCAATGGTATCAACTCGCACTCACCCACAAACTGGTTAACCATCCTCTAAAGGTTCCATCCCTCCAGTATCTACTCCAACCCTATCTCACCACCAGACCACTATGATCCAGCAACAAAAATCAATTACAGGTTATTAGAGCCAATAACCCTGGTGGAGAAGCACTATTCTCCAGCGCTATAGCCAAATTATGCAACACCCTCCCCTCACAATAACCTCTCTACCATCATGCACCCACTTCAAAGCTTTACTTAAAGCGCACCTAAAAACATGCTGGCTATGCCCTTGTAACTCTTCCCTCTAACTTCTCCCACTCCATCTACCCTCTACCTCTCTTCCACCCAACAAACTGTCTTTGATTACAGCAAGCTCTGATACTTCTATGCCTATCTACAGTAACTTGAACTGTTTGTAAGTTTCTGTGAGGCCATTTTTTACTTGGGCTAAAGGGAAGTCTCTCTGTTGATCAGTGGCAGTGAAAAACATTGAGCAGCCTGCCTGCCCCTGTGGGAGTGGTTACTGAATTGAAACTGTAGTTTTATTGGCCATTTTGGGTCAATTCCAAAACTCCTTCATCTTCCTCTCTTAAAACCTGGTTGCCTCATGGTTTTGGCGTCTTTTCAGGCTTGTTGGCTGTTGGTGAAGCACCCACCAAGGGGAGAAAACGCTGAGAGAAGAAAGGAGCCACTTTTGAGATTTTAAGTATTTTTCCTCTGTTTATTTGCTAAGTTTTTCTGCATAGCCGCCTATTTTGAGCATTTTCTGGCTTGTTAAACTTGATTTCTGCATTAGTAACTGTATTTAGAGCACAACCTAGAGCTGTTTACTGAATTTCCTGTTTGCACTTATTTTTAAAATAGTTTTTTTCTCAGAACTTGCATTTTATCTGTCTTTGGCCTAGCACTCTTGTGTGGGGTCATTTACTGCACTGTTAATAACTTGTTGATACTTGTGAACCTCTGCTATCTCTGAAAAAAACAGAAAAACAAAAAAAATCTTGCTTTTTTCCCACTTTTCTGAGATTTAAAAAAGTTCAGTTACAGGCTTGCTGTTCTTGAACTGTTTGTAAGTTTCTGTGAGGCCATTTTTTGCTTGGGCTAAAGGGAAGTCTCTCTGTTGATCAGTGGCAGTGAAAAACATTGAGCAGCCTGCCTGCCCCTGTGGGAGTGGTTACTGACTTGAAACTGTAGTTTTATTGTCCATTTTGGGTCAATTCCAAAACTCCTTCATCTTCCTCTCTTAAAACCCTCTTTTGCGTGGTTTTGCGTGTTTTTGCGCATAGCGCAACATCGGGCAGCGCCGCCTAATTGGGTTTAAACTATTCCTGGCTCCACAAAGTCTGCTCTTCACTTTTTCCCTTAGAACTGCTCTATCTCTCAATTTAAACACCATATTCTCATTCTAAGGCCCTTCACTGGTCCAATTAAGTAATCCTACAAGTTAGCACTATTCAACCATAAGCACTACTTACTCTTATACTCTCTACGATTACCCTGTCCTTTATTGGTCCGTCTTAAATTCAGTTTCCCTATATTACTCTAGCATGTCCAAAGGTCAGTCAATGGTTTCCTCTCCAGTCCAGCTGGTGAATCTGGGAATTTTGAGGCAATGTTACAACTGTCTCATGTACACGGACAACCCTCTCCTCCTCCAAACAGGTTCAAATATATGTGAGAGATGCAACTATTTAGCCAAACTGGAGGCTGAGCTCTCTCATCTCAAAACTGGTGTAACCAGTCAGGAGGAGAAGGTAACCTCACACAACACAATTCCAGTATCACATAGTCCCACCACATCAGCAAACCAAACACATAAATACACAAAAACATACTCGGAGGCTCTAAATAAAAATCTACCTAAGCAACAGAGACCTCCAAAGCAGACATCCAAGCAAACGCTACCTCAAAACAAAACACGCACAACACATAACCCACAAAGTCAGTGTGCCAAGCAGCCACAGCCCTTAAGGCTGAATAACACACCTGATACTCTTGTAATAGGTGACTCTATTGTCAGACACACTGACGTCCCGCTCACCAGGCTGAATAAAGAGAAAGTTACGGTGAGCTGCCTGTCAGGTGCTAGGATCCGCCACATAACGCAAGCACTCAGGTCACTCCAAAGCAAATACAAATATGACTCAGTCATTGTACATGCTGGTGTGAATGACCTGAGACGTACCTCCCTGGACTACATGAAAAGAGACATAGAGTAGCTCTCTGATCATGTAGCCCAGGCTGGTATGACCCTGACCTTGAGCAGCATCTTACCCTCACTTAGAATGATGCCACAGTACAAAGACAAAATGATCGATTTTAACAACTGGCTAAAATTTTGGTGTCATTCAAAGGTGATCCAGTGTCTGTCAGCCTGGGATGACATGCTCGACAAGCCACGTTGCTTCGCTAGGAACGGCTTGCACCTGTCACCACTGGGCTTTCGGATATTGGCAAAGGCTCTTGCCACCCCCATAGTGCCTTTTTTAGGCAAGGCTCAAAAGTCAAACCCACCCCATAGACAGCACAAGGAACAAGAAACTAAGGGTAATGCTGCTAAATGCCAGAAGTCTTAACCTCAAGATGCACGCACTCGAAGCTCTCCTCAGTATGGAGAACATCGATATCTGTGCAGTGACAGAAACCTGGTTCAAGGCTCCAGAGAGCACCCCAGCACTACCAGGCTATACCTCATATCATGCTTTTTGGCCCCAAAACCCGGACCGAACCACAAAAGGAGGGGGAGTTTCCATATTTATCAAGGATATCCACACCTCCAGGTTAGTGGCATTGCATGAAGTATCGGAGACCATCCATGTGCAACTAACAGTGGGCAAGACTGCTTTTCAGTTTATAGCATCGTACAGACCACCCTCTCAAAGTCAGGAATCCCACTCAGCTTTCCTGAAAACATTGGAGAACATGAAGATCTCTCCAAACACCATTATATTGGGCGACTTCAACTACCCAAACATTGACTGGGAGCACTAAGCACTACTCAAGCCCCAGCACCTTAGCCCAAAGGTTCCTGGAAATTATAAACTCAAATGCTATAGAACAACTAGTCACCACTCCCACAAGAGGGGACAACATACTAGACCTGATCATTACCAACATGGGGACTCTTTGCTCCACACCAGAAGTATATCCCTCATTGGTAAGATCAGACCATAAATTAATTTCACTGGATGTCCACATCCCGATCCCACCCCCAGCCCAGAAAACCACAGTGAAAAACTTCTCAAAAGCGAACTTCTCACTTCTCAAAACTGAAGTGGAATCCTTCAAGGCCCCAGGGCCAGTGGAAACTATGGCCCAAACTGCAGAATCCTATATAAACGCATTCTACAGACATCTCCAGGAATGCATGGATCATCCTATCCCAAACAAAACCAAGACCCAATCATCCAAAGGCAGGCGTCCAGTCTGGTGGACCCCTGCCATAAATAAACTGTACAACAGAAGGAGGAAGCTACTACATGATAGAGCAAAATCCCTAATAGGGAAGGCATCTCTGATCAGTACTAGCAAAAAGTTACGATCCCTCATAAAATCCTCCAAGGCCAGCTTTGAGAGAAAAATTGCACAGGACACCAAAGATAATCATAAGGCTTTTTACAGTTATGTTAGAAACCTGGGATGCAACTCCCAGACTTGTTCTGAGTTGATTCTAAATGACACAAAATACACTGAACCCACAGACATCGCCAATATCCTGGCAGACAGGTTCAGTGCAAACTTCTCCCCCCCCTCCCCCCCCCAAAAGAGCAAGTATCTATCCCGGCAGAGGGCTGCCTCCCAAACATCTCTGAAGCTCAGGTGAAGGCTGCCCTCTCCAAAGCAAAAAACACTGCTTCCATGGGACCAGATGGCGTCCCAGGTTGCGTCCTACATGAACTCCAAGAGGATCTAATCCCTCAAATAAAACAGCTATACAATCTCAGCCTCACTACAGGATATGTGCCCACAGAATGGTGTACAGCAACAGTGGTCCCACTCCACAAAGGTGGAGCCTCTACGGACCCTGGAAACTATCGCCCCATAAGCCTGACTAGCTTAGTCTGCAAGGCTATGGAGAGGATCATCATGGAGCTCATAAACAAAGACATTGGGGACCTACAGACACTAGATCCTACCCAGTTCGGCTTTGTCAAGGGCAGATCCTGCCTTTTGAACCTGGTTGACTTCTTCAAAACAGTCACCAAAGCCATAGATGAAGGGAAGGTAGTCCACACAGCCTATCTGGACCTTGCAAAGGCATTTGACACAATACCCCACTCGGGCATCATAGATAAGCTATCCAGCTTAAATATAAACCCCTATGTCACAAGATAGGTCGCAAACTGGCTCAAAGACAGAACCCACAGAGTGAGAGTTGCTGGAGCCATGTCCGACTCAAAACTGGTCACAAGTGGCATCCCACAGGGTTCTGTCCCGGGACCACTCTTGTTCGGTATATACTTTTCCGAGGTACAGGCAAACGTGGGAGGACTATGGCTCACCAAGTTCGCAGACGACTGCAAACTGGGTGCCATAATCAACTCTCCAGCTGACACAAACATCCTTCAAAAAGGTCTCACAGAGACAGATAACTGGTGCCAGCGCCATGGTTTAAAGCTAAATGCCAAAAAATGTATAGTCATACCCTTTGGCAAAAACAATGTGCCCACAAAGTACCACATAGGCGGAAACCCATTAAGTACAGAGAAAGTTATTAGGGACCTGGGGACCCAAGTTGATAGCAATCTCTCCTTTGAAAACCACATTGCCAAAGTGGTTAGAAAGACCTTCTACATAGCCCACCTCATCATGAAGGGTTTCACATCTAGATCAAGAGAGGTAATCGGGTAATCGTGCCCCTTTAGTCATCCCTCATCAGGCCCAGCATAGAATACAATGTCCCTTTTGGGATGTACCTTACCCGACACCTGCAGCAATTAGAAAGACCCCAAAAGTATCTCACCAAGAGGATCAAGGGTCTCAAACAGATGCCATATGCTGCTCGGTTAAATAAACTCCAGCTCTACTCAGTTGCATACCGCCTACTTCGAGGCGATCTATGCCTGACATACAAAGCTATGTCAAATCCAGAATTAATGGACATGCTCCACCTCAGTAAATCTAAATCCCTTAGAGCCACACGCTCGAGGGACTTGAACCTCAGCACAGAAATAAATAGAACTTGCTGGAGGGACAGGTTCATAACCTAGAGGCTCCCTTCGCTCTGGAATAGAATTCCAGTTCATGTGAGGCAGAGCACCTCACTGAATCTCTTCAAGAAGAATCTCGATAGGTGGATGGGGGATCGTAGGTTTGTCCCAGGGATTACTCCCGTGTCACTATTAGACAGAGGCACAGTAAACTAAACCTTAAAAAGGGCACAGTATACTCAAATCAAGGGGTGGCGTAAGCCATACAGAATCGGGCTAGGCTTATAATTGTCCCAGGGCAGATAGCCTAGCATGAACCTATGAACCTATGAACTTCTTATTGTAATAATTGTTAATATCTGCTATGACTTTGTGGATAGAACAGATGCTAGTTATCTACTGAATGTACTATGTTCTTCATCTGTAACTATGTTTGTAATATTTTAATTGCTAGGATTCTTCATCTCTAACTATGTCTGTAATATTTTAATTTGTGGAGCTTTTCTCCCCGGGCCTCCGCTGAAAATGGACCTGCGTCCAGTCGGACATTCCCGGTCAACAAATGTAAATAAATAAATAATAGCCCCCAACCTTGCCTCAGACCTTCTGTCTCCAAAATGAAGAACACTAGTATCCATGCTGTGGAACACATGTACAAATGTGAGACACCAAGTAATATCACACTAGTAACCCTCTTACCCCTGGAATCAGGCCCAAAAGATTAATGCTGCTCAATCCCCCCCCCCCCTAATCTTCCCCTGTCCACCCTTCAGTACTATGACTGCCGAAAAGGGCCAGCCCTGTTTGAGCCCTAGTTGAGAACTGCTAAGTAAAACATGTCTGCAAACTCCTTTCAGCGGCAAGTAACAGTCAAGCTACTGCACCCACCAAGAAAATATATGCCTGCTAGCACCAAAGACTACACCCACAGTGCATAGAGCCCACAAGTTCAAACTCATCTCCCTCAACAATGACTCCAGGCCCTACCACGCAAGTGCAGACAAAACCATCACCGCAGGAGCTGACAGCCCATGAAAAGATATTCACTGGTCTATCCACCTCCTTGACTGCTGGAAGTGCCATACCAGACCTCTACCACCAGCCTGCACACTAACTTACGCCTGCATGAAAGCACTTATCACCTGAGGAAACCCATCTGAGCTGTTATTTGAGCTCCCGTTTTCTGGAGCCCAGTCAGGTTTCTCCCCCTAAAGTTTATCATTATGGAAGAAAAAAAAAATTACAACTATTAAAATTTCTGCCTCACATTTCCAGAGTCTTGAGTTTAATCCTGCTTTCTGATTAGTATTTCTATAGGAAATGATCAGCAAAGAAACCGACAGATTGACTGATAGACCAAGGACCTCCTTAAAACAAACTAGACTGTATCGCTGAATGAAGAAACAGTGGTCTGAAATCCCACAAGCTTTCTCACTTTCTTATGTAAGGCCTAACAACATTTGAAAGGTTCATTTCGAGTTAATAACCTAGTTTGGAAATAGATACAGGGAATGCACAGAAATGTCAGTAACAAATCATTATAATAAATTTAGTACAACTGTAGAGAAAAGGTTGTAGGTAAAATGCAACTAAATAAAATGTTAGTGATTCAAAGAGCTTGCATGTATCCTGAAATCCACTAGATGAAGCACTATAAGTATAAGAACAGGATCCAGTATCACCAATCAGCAGTTACCTCCCACGTCAGCCAAGCTGGCCCCACAAGCAAACCATCCACAAGTCACGATCGTCCACAACCAACAATCAGAGGAACAGCAACCAAAGCAATCCTCCCCTACGAGCCAATGAAGCAGGAAATTAACAGTAATTTCAGTAACAGATAAAGACAAGCATCTGCCCTATGAAACTGTCACATCTCCCGTGGCTCAGCACAGTCCTAAACAACTCAGTGGCCACAACCCTCTCTCCATCACTGCCACCAAGTATGTGTGGCAACAACAATCACACTGACCTGCCCAAAGCCCGCGAAAACCATTCAGGCCCCATCGAGGAGAAACACCTCAATAAGAGCATGCTTGACAGACCCCCAACAGAAAATTCCGCAACGGAGCAAAAATTCCCACACCATCACCACCAGTGAGCTGGGAACCCTGTCTGTAATCAAGATACATAAACCCACAAGCACCCCAAGGCCACAAAAGCAATCGGTGCATGCAAAGTCCCCTTTCACCACAGAACCTCGCTGCAAACATACAAACCTCAATGTCACAGCACTCACAGCAAGGAAACAGTATTCTTGAAGTATAATCAACAGACCACAGCACACCTGTAATCCAGCCTGGCAACCCCAACCTTCAAGCTTTCTTCATTTGCATATTTATATAGTTTTATGTTTTTTTTTGTTTTGTTTTGTTTTTTAACTTAGCTAGACACCAAACTGCCAGTTCTACTTCAAAGAAAACCACCTCTAACTGGTACAAAACTGTACTTCTGTTAAAAACTTGATAAGCAAACTACCCTGCAGCCAAACAAAATGTCACGGGTAATACTAACGATCGACAACCCAGCAGCAGATGCATCTACAAAAAAGGAAGTGTAAAGTGCTCATGTGCTTCTACCTATGTCTCCCTTCAGGTTAGCTAAAAAAAAAAAAAAAAAAAAGACAATTTATAGCCATTTACAAGCCAAAGGAAAAGCTCCTTGCTCCCCCCAACTACATCCCCATGCGGGAAGTCTCTTCAACGACCGCGAACCCTGTTATTACCAGATACCACCATCTCTCTATACACCTCTTCTTACTCCTTCAAACCTTCTTTTATTTATTTTTTTCTCTTTTGACCAAAAACAACCAAATAACTAAAACCACAGCCCTACCATCCTGTACAAATAATATACCCTTCACCCAGACTCCAAAGCAGAGATGGCAGTAACACAGAAACGGCTCTAAATGGAATGAAAGAGAGAGAATACTAACCAAAACTTCCCTTAAGGGCCCTACTAAGGCTTCTATCCTGCCACCCTACTCTATCCCCGGCCTACCTGTCCACCTCGTTACCAAAATCAACTTGCCAAGCAAGTTCACTCCAAAATGTGATTACTTACCCAGCTACACTTGTCTAAACCCCCTAAGCCCCTTCTCACCCTTACCTTATTTCCTCTCAATCATCCCTCCTTCCATTTAAACCTTTCATCTTCCCAACCCTCTTAACTCCCACTAATATATTTAACCCCCTTCCGAAGATGTCCCTGGACAAACCGGTTTGTTACCAAACCGCATTTATTTTACGTTAGGACAAATTTGTGCAAGTCAATGAAAAGTTGTCCCTCACAGCACAATATACGCATGTTTTCTGTCTAGACTTGTTTTGTGTAAGTGTTTCTTGCACTTCAGTTTGATTCCTGTAGTTAATAAAGATGTGGATGAAGAATTTCTAATTTTTAATTAATTGCTCATCAAAAACTGAGCTGGTAATATGCCAACACCCTATATTGGATTCCTGTAGAGCTAAGTTTGAGTCTATGTAACAGTCACTGTTAAAGCTGTGAGAGTTCTTCCTAATATTCTTAGTCTGTCTGCCTGCTCTCAACTTGACAATTAGACTGAGTATACTGAGGACAAAAGGTAATGTATTGAAATACTCATCGTTACAAAAAAATCTTGAACTCCATATTTTCATCATGTAAACCATTAGCCAATATTACCATATCTGAATTTCTTTGCCTTAAAAATAGCTTTCTCATATTCCTACTGATAGTATATGCTAACATTATAATCTCAAGAAACTTCAAATACTAACAAATTTAGATATACATATTCTTGATAATGAAACACATCTGTTTGAATTTTTTGAAACTGAAAAAGAAATTAGCTCTTCTCTTATGATATGCATTGCACACAGCCCAATTGTGAATCTGTTGTTCTAGTTGCATGGACACTCTGGCCAGACATAAACATCACAAGCTTTCTTTATACTTTAATATTCCCATATGACTTATTTATTTTTGCCAGTGTTTCTTTCCATATTTGATTTGGAAACTTCAAACAGTAAGCAACATAGGTGTTCCTAGAATTAAATCAGGCTTATCTCTGTTCTTTGACTGCTGTTAAACTATTCTCCATAATGATACCTCTCATATGTACACTGCATGCAGTAAGTGATCTAGTGTCATTAGTGTTGCTATAGCTAGTGTACCAAGATGAAATTTGCTATTGTTTTTATGGCAAATTGCAATAGACATGCATTTTGATAATTTATGTTATGTATTTTTGTGTATTATTGCAATTCTATCATTTACACTTGCTTTTTACTTATGTCACTAATGCCTATCATCATCAACATCTTTCGGCTTTTCCCATTAGGGGTCGCCACAGCGAATCATCTCTTTCCATTTCTTCCTATCCTCTGCATCTTGCTCTGTCACACCAACCGCCTGCATGTCCTCTCTCACCACGTCCATAAACCTTATCTTAGGCCTTCCTCTTTTCCTCTTACCTGGCAGCTCCATCCTTAGCATCTTTTTCCCAATATACCCATCATCTCTCCTCAGCACATGTCCAAACCAACGCAATCTCATCTCTCTTGCTTTGTCTCCAAACTGTCCAAGATGAGCTGACCCTCTAGTATACTGATTCCTAATCCTATCCATCCTAATCACACCGATTGCAAATCTTAACATCTTTAACTCTGCCACATCCAGCTCTGACTCCTGCCTTTTTGTCAATGCCACTGTCTCCAACCCATATAGCATAGCTGGTCTCACTACTGTCTTGTAGACCTTCCCTTTCACTCTTACTAATACCTATAACAATTAAAATATGCTGAGGAAATGGTGCATTGTTTCATATCTCTGCTTTTATGCCAGGCTTAGGATGAAATGGACTTTAGGGAACCAGACATTTTCCAAATTACCATACAAACAAACAAATTTGACAATATCTGCTTTTCCAGCTTTGAACTGCAAGCATTCTATGCAGCAAATCTCATCTTTAAATGAAAGGTATGCCTATATATATTTTTTTGTATGGCTGTTTTTTGTTGTGACCAACAGTTCATAACCACTTCTCGAAAATCTAAATAACCAGAATGGTCTAAGCACACTGCTGAAACTCTTAAAGCTTCTTTCACTCTCAAATAACTGTAGAATTATCCAGTTAATTTTAAATTCATTGCTAGGCAAATCTTCTTGCTGCTCTATCATTTTGACCAGTTCACAATATCAGCTATATGTGCTTCTTTTCTGATTTATGCTTTCCAAACAAGTCATCCTTCAGTAATCCCAAAAGCATTCTTCAGAATCTTTGATGTGTCCTAAGCAGTGATTTCATAAATCTCTCGTCTCTCTCTCAGTATTTTAAGTAGCTACATACTCATATAGTACTGTGAGTACAATGTATTCACAACAACTAAAAACAATATAATTATACATGTAGTTCATCTATTTTTGTAGTTACTTACACTCTTTTTGTCAATTGACTCTAATCCACCTTTATATTGTGCATTCCATGCCTCCCCTGTAAATACATATTGTGCATATTTAAAACTGCCAGATTTGGTTAAATTGATCTCATTCTGTTTCTTTATTGTACTCTGTCTTTTGCTTAACTTTTCATGCATATTCCATAATTTACTTTTTATTTTTACTATATTGTATAACCTAAAATACAGTTTTCTATGAATATTTGTATATAATTTCCTGGAGCTTTTCTTCTCAGGTCTCCACTGAAAATGGGCTTCTAGTTCAGCTGGACCAACCCAGTTAACAAATGTCAAATTAATAAAAGAAAAATACACAATGCAGTGATGTATGGAATGTTCTTTTCACATAAGTACACAAATGGAATTATATGTTGCTAGCTGCTATTTTCTGTCTGTCCTTATCTTTTCTGAAAATCCATAAAAACTCACTACTCATTTCCAACTGATTTACTTAGTCATTGCACCATTTCCATTCTGGCTTGCATCTGTTTGCAATGTGACTGACATAATCAATTTCATTGAAGTAATTTTGTCATCTTCTGTTTATGCAGTTCAAAGCACTTATAATTGTATGTATTATTGTAATAATTTCTTTGGTGGCATACTTCTGACATACTCAGAAGAAATTAATGAAAGCTAACCATATAATACCAAGAAAATCCATGAGAATTAGCTTTTTTCTTCTAGTCCTTTGTGGGATACAGCTGTACTACTTCTGTGACTTTTCAAACATTTGTTTTTTAAACTTTCTGATATTAAAATATGACCCATGAATCTGAGCTGACTGTACCTAGTTTGATAGACTTGAGGTTGCACTTTCTCATTCTGTTCAGTAACACTGTCTCTTACCATTTTCTTTTTTGGTCAAACACTGTTAGACACCAATAAAGCCCTTTGTCATTTATGAATTAGCTCTCTGAAGCATTACAGGTACTGATGAAATGCCCTATGGGAATATGAGAAACCTGTATATCCACACAGGTGAAATGTACACAACTTAGACCTTTCCTCATCGAACCTCTATATATTCACACAGGTGAATTAAATGTATACAGCTTGGAACATTTCTTATCAATCTTAATTTATTGCACACAACTCATAATTAGCAGTAAGCACAGAAAATACCAATCTAGTCGCATGATAAAAGTACATCTTAAATTCTACAATGCAGGTAATGCTCTCTTTCTAATTTTACTAAGAACTTGCAAATCTATACAAATATGAATTTTCATCTAGCTTTGGAATAGAAGCAATGCTGGTAGCACATTCATTGAGTTCAATTTGTTTCTGAACTATACCCATATACTCCAACGTACTTAACTTCTCAGTTCTGCTTCTTAAATCTGATAAAACTTTCCTTGAAAATGCGTTACTGATAATACTGCAGGAAGTATATTTGAATACATAAACTGCCATCAAACAGTCCAAGCCACTAGGGAAATATTCACACATTGAAAGAAAATCATTGAGAAACCTGTTACTGAGAAGGTACATACTGTTATTGTTTCCCATCTCATTTTGCTCTGTACTTGTTTTCAGCATTTCCATCTCATATGCAGCTTTACTCAGATCTTAACTCTTCTGTGAATTTTTAACTGTGATGATGTACTCTCACTAACATGCATCATTCACCTTATTTAACATTAAATATGCTCATCTCATCTGATCATGTTTGATACCAGATGGTGCTCTGCAGTAAACTATTTCTGGAGCAAATCACTAAATTCATAGTTCAGTTCAATTTTTTTGTTTATTTTTATAGGTGTCTATATTTCCTGTTGAATTTTCTGTTGCTACGAGGAAAAAATGGAAGATTTTTTACTCAACAACCAGTAACTCAGAGTTCTATCTCATCAAAGTCTCATGCTCTCTTTGCCTGCCTTTCTCGCCATCTCAAAACTCGGTTTTCATAAATGTTAAGGGTTCTTCCCTTGCAACATGCAGAAACATAGCCCCAAACTTTTTCAGGTCTGAAATAAAATCAAATTTCCAGATTTACAGTTTCTACTTCTTAGTGCAAGTACAGCCTCCAGAAAATCTCTCTCTGCTAGGTAACTTGACTGTTTCTCAAATGAATGATAAAATTATGTATTTGTGATTACTTCTGATACTATGTAATATTTGATATTCAAAATGTGATTTACAAGACAAAATGCATTTATAAGTTTTAAAACTGGCAACTTCATCAGTTTTGCTTCTAGTTTTTAGATTAGTGTATAGGAAACCAGAACATAGGCAGAAACATGAAGCCATCTGCTGAAACATTTACTACTATTCTGCACTGAAGATTTCTTAAAACCATTAAGCATATTGATATTAATTCAGGAAAGAAGAAATCTTAAAGTAAAAGGCTCATTTTCAGAAAATTTGAATGCAAAATGTTACAGGAGGTTATAACATATCTTTAAGTTCATATTACCAGGATCTACAAATGAAAAAAAGTTTAAACTGTTGAAATAGTAACATACCAATAAATATTCTTCATATTGATCATGCTGCAATAGTCTTCACTATATAAGTTATATCCTGCCAAGGGTATAACAGCCTGCCAGCTTCCAAAGCTTCAGAGCACCTTCCATGTGCCCAAACTGTCAGTCAGTTTGAGATGAGCTGACTCAAAGACAAGTCTGGGCATAAAGCATTTCAGTGCTTTTCTCCTGCTGAAGAAAACTCTCCTTTGAGGCTTGAAGGGATTGACTGTCAGCTTGTGCTTGGGCTTTCCTTAACTGCGCAGATAAGTTCCCTTTGTGGGGGGGGACCTTCCATTTTCTTTTTACTGATGTTTTATTACTTTCCTCTTCAGGGAAGTTATTTTAAAGCTAGGAGTGTTGTGTTTTAATGGATTGTCTCAAGGCTGTAATGTAGTTTAAATGGAGTACTCATTTCTTTCAGTTTAAATGCAGTGTTAACTAACTAGTAAAATATATTCTTTGGAGAAATTGGTGTTTATTTTTCCACTGTGAGTCTGCCATAATATTTGAAAGTGCTTTTGTGGGCTGGTAGTTTTACTGGCATTGTTGCTTGTTGCCCCCCAGGATAGAGACACCATTTTTGTCTTGACCATGGAACAGATTTTCAGTCTCATGGTCAATCCTTCCAATTAGAAAAAGAAAAAGTTAAGCAAGCAGCCTTTGCCCCCCACAGCAGGCTAGCAGTTTGCCTCAACTGCAGGTGGGTAACAATGCTGTGGCCATTTGTTGTACCTCAGACCACTCTTCTTTTACCCTGCATCCTTGTATTGTAGCACCTGCAGCCACTGTTGACTGGGGGTTAGCCATGTCTGTGGTTGTTTAGGTCATCTCAGTGGGAAAGAAAGCATCACTCCTGTCTTTTCTGGGTGAGGGAAGAGGGAAGATTTCTCTGTTGTGTCAGAATGCTGTTCCTGTCCCTAAGGAAGCAACAGCTGCCACTAATAAAATGGTTGTTCCCACCCAAGCATGCATCTACTCCTCAAATTTCTTTGGATAGCAGTAGTTTACTGGGACTGGCTCAGGGTTTGATTCAAGCTATTGAAGAGTAGTTTCTGGGAAAATTAAGAGGGATGTCTCCTTTCCTGAAGAGATTCAGAATTCAGAATCTGAACAGGAATATGTGGGGATGGATTTGGGGGTTTTGTCCTCAGATCTCTGATTTTGATTTAGACGAAATGTGACTTTCTGATTCTCCCTGAGGAGGGGGGGGGTCTCTTTCTCTGAGACTATTTCTATAATGTCCCAGTGTTTTCAGTAGGAGAACACTGAGGTTTCTCAGACCCTTAGAAAATACTATGAGTTGTTATAGAAGAATTTTCTAGAAACTACACCCATTCCTCCTGTCCCGTCTGCTTTAGAGGATGTGTGTTGTATTACATGCAATTTTCCTGATATGCAGCCAGTTGTCCCTAAAAAGGCAGACGATATCTATACAATGCTTCAGCCTTTTAAATTTCTGTACACTATTTCCAAACCTGACCCAACAACTGTAGTCTTAATTGAATCCTCTGCTGCAAAGCTACTATTTCTAATAAGGATGGGAATTTTTTTGATAGTTATGGGGGGGGGGGGGAGTGTATAATTTTGCAACTTTGAATTTCAAAATTTTAAATTGTCAAGCTCGTATGTTGTTCAGATGTATTGTGAAAGTATAAGGAATATTCTATCTACAGTTTCTTCTACTGAAGGAAAGTCTGTTTTAAGTAACTTGGTTTCTTTTACTGCGTAGGTCACTACTCATTGTTTGCAGTATGTGTGTGATTCTGTTGATACTTCTTTCAGGGCTATGGTCACTGGTACTTTTTTACGGACTTTTGCCTGGCTGCATTCTCAGAACCTCCTAGATGATGATAAAAAATGAGATTTTAAATTCTATCTTGGATATAGTTTGTGTTTGGCTCCTCTGTTGCAGAAGTTATCTAAAAGTGTGATGAAAAGGGCAAGCTGATCCAGGGAATCTCTAAGATTTTTCAGCCCTCTTTCTCCAAACTGTCCAAGTGATTGTGTTCATGGGATGTCAACTAAACAACTCTGTTCAAAGAGCTTTTATTCCACAGGAAAAAAAAATCTTTATTTAGGTTTATGTCTAAGGTTTTCCACTCATACTTCATTGTGAGGGCATACCTCAGGATTCTGGGTCTCATGGCATCTACAATTCTCATGATACCCCTGGCAAGACTCTACATGAGAAAGATACAGTGGTATTTGAAATCTCTCTGACCCAGCATGAACACCCTTTATCTTTTCATATCCCAGTACTGTTTTCTTCAGAACAGAAATTACTTGGTGGAGACAACAGATATTCTTAAATCAAAGTGTTTTTTTCCCCCCTCCCCCCGTTGCAAAGCAGTCAGCCACCACCGATACTTTGGACTTTGCTTGAGGAGCAGTTTCAGGAGTGATAAAAGTGCAGGAGGTGTGGGACACCAAGGACAGCTGCAAGGACATAAATATCAAGGACATGCTTACCCTGATCAAGGCACTCAATACTTAGAAACATCTTTGCTCCCTGGAACCTCTTCAAGTGGTTACAGATAATACAACAGTGATGTGGTGCATCAACAAGCAAGGGGGAACCAGGTCTTACCCCCTTTTCAGACTAGCCATGCTAGACTGGGATATCCCTTCATAATACAGTCTCACTCTACAGGCATCCCACATTCCGTCAGAGCAAAATTGTGGCAGACAAGCTGAGCAAGACCATGGCAGACCCTCATGAATGGATGCTAGCTCCATGGGTCTTCCAAGATTTGATCCATCTGTAGGGGGGTTTGAAGTAGACCTCTTTGCCTCCTCTCTGAACAATCAAGTGGAAAAATTCTGTTCCAGGACTCCATGCAAGAAGGCCTGGAAGATAAATGTCTTTTCTTTGGACAGGAATGTTCCTGTATGCCTTTCCACCCTTTCCAGTAGTATTCAGTGTACTTCTGAAGATTCAGAAGGAATCCCCCAAGATCATTGTGGTGACCTCTTCTGGCCCAGGCAACCATGGTTCCCCCTTCTTTTGGAAATGGACAGGGGCAATTACCACAAACTTCCTCACAGAATAGATCTACTCACACAAGAACAGGAAACACTCTCACAACAGTCATCTTCAGTTGACTGCCTGAATGGTATAGTCTTAATTCTTTTTAGAAACTTGTTTTGTGAGGATGTGCAGTAGGTACTAATGGAGGCAAGAAATCCTGCTACTAGAAAATCATATATTAGCAAATGTAAAAGGTTTTCTGGTTGGTGCCAACAACATAACCAGCACACATTCAGGGGCGAGTTGTTCCTTGGGTTTACAATATTTGTGTGAGTTACTATCCTATGGACTTTCTTATTCCTCTGTCAAGGTTCATTTATTGGCCATTTCAGCATGTCTACCCATGTATCCTCCTCTTTCAAACCAGTCACATGGCAAAATGATCTTGAAAGGATTTTTTTGCTAAGAGACCTCCAAGTAAACTGATGACCCCTTCTAAGTATCTTAATTTTGTGTTCAAGTAAGATCCCAAGGAGGAGGCCTCCAAATAAACCAGTGCCCCCTCCTTGGAATTTTAATTTTGAGTTAGATAAACTGACACTTCCTCCATTTAAACCAGCTAATATGGCTGACATGATGTTCTTAACATGGAAAACAGTTTTACTGATTGCTCTGACCTCTGCAAGAAGGGTATCTGAGTTGCAAGCTCTTGTGGTGAGTCAACCCTACATCATTTTTCACAAGAACAGGATTTCTTTGAGAATGAATCCTTCTTTTATGCCTAAAGTGGTATCTGAACTTACTTTAAGGTAAACTATCCATCTTCTTGTTTTCTTTTCTGAACCTAAAAATGAGGGAGAAAGGATACCCCACACTTGGATGTTCACAGACAACTCAGGTACTGTCTTGACAGAACTAAATCTTTCAGGTCTTTGGATCAATTGTTAATTTCTTGTGAAGGTTAGAAGAAAGGACAATGTGTGTCAAAACAGAGTATTTCCAAATGCTTGTCTAAGGCTATTACCCTTTGTTATACTTGCCATGACAAACCTACCCTAGACATGGTCAAGGCATACTCTATAAGGACCTTAACTACTTCTATGCCTTTTTGGAAAGGGTTGGATTCTAGAAGTGTTCTAGAACCTGCTACTTCTGTACATACCTTTACAAAGCACTAGAAGCTGGATTCCTTTGCTAGGTCTAGATCATGCTTTATTAGGACCATTTTCCAGGGGCTTCTGGACCCTTCTCCTTTCACCTCCCAAATATAGTTAGCTATGGTAATCTATTCATATAGCTAAGACTACTATGGCAGTAGCCTTAGCTATATGGGTAGATTACCTTATAGCTATGATTACTTGCAGCAGTGATTAATATGAAGAACATAATACAGTTGTGTAAGCTAAACGTGCCTTAACAGTAGATGTTTGAATGAAGGATATGAAGTCTACAATTCAAATGTCTGTCATCATTTAATATTATTTATTGACTTAAATTCTCAACAATTTACTGCAGTCCTGAGTATGTCCTCCTTTGGATGAGATGCCTAGTAACTATGAACCTGTTATCAGTTTGCCATCCACTCTGTATTGCAATATTACCAGCTTACCATGTTTTTAATGTAACATAGGCAATTTATACTCCAAGGGCAACAGTGAAATATATAGTTTGCTAGCAGCAACCTCTTCATTATTACAGATCTCTTTAATGTGAAATTATTCAGATGACTTTACTTCTGCAGAAATTGTGCATATTGACTGATATTTGTGGTTTGTTATGACAGTGTGAGTGGTCTTTTATGGTGGAAATGTTAGGAATTCAGCTGGTTTGTCATTATTGGTTCATATGTTTTGCTACATTGTTTACTGGAAAAATGTTCAAAACTACAAATTTAAAACACACATTGTGATGCTGTATTGTACAAGGAATATAATTTACTACAATCATGAAGGTGAATCTTGCATATTTGCATAGTCCTAAAAATGTGTGCAAGGGCCCTATGATTTGAAAACAGCCCAAAGGTATATTTAATCCACCACCTGCCAGATGCATTTTTCTTTGAATATGGGTTTCAGTGCTCTCTCAATGAATGTGAGTTTCAAGGGCAGAGAAGTTTCAATGCTAAGCCTGTTTTTATTGTGAGACAGACATTTGCTAAACAAAGCAATGCAATCAGTGTTTGTGCTATAAAATTTGAAATACAAGTTAGAAATTAAATCCAAATATCTGTAATCATTGTAGAAGTAAAGCAGAAAACAGCATGCACACTGAGAGGTTTGAACAGTTTTTTTATGGTAACTGTGGAGAAATAGCCAAGTAATGGGAGCGTGAAATGGCTGCTAGGGAGGTGGGGATTGGTGTATGGGGGAGCCAGATCCATTACTCTGCCTAGGGCCCCAATTGACCTTGATCCATCTTTGGTGCTCAAATTACTTCAGTTTATTTTTAATTTAATTTTTATATGGATCGAATGCAGTTTAATGCTACTGTCAGGGTGAAATGCTGTATCTTATTTAATGGTTAGAACTGAAAAGGGCCAAGAAATTAAAACTATATCAGAAGCTAAAATATGGGAAAATAAGTATGATATGATATTCAGGCTGCTGCACCCTATCCTTGTCCAGATTTAAAGTAACCACAGTGTCATTCATCTTTAGTATTTAACTTTTTGTCTGTTACTTCTGGCAATTTCTTGCTATGTTTTGAGTACCACAGGTAGTAGACTTACTACTTTTCACAGAGAGAGGTGCTCTATTTGTGCCTTTCTAATCCTATTCGTGTATAAAATGCATATTCAAATGACTGCTAAAATCATCCTTGGATAGCATTGAAAAAAGGAATGCTAAAGAATCTTCACCAGAAAATCTGCACTAGGAAATGTATATTCTTGCCTGAGGTCAGTAAAATGTCATTTAGTACACTTGTTTGGTAGAAAATGTGAAATAGATGAATAGATAAAAAAAAAAATTAAATAGGTGTGTGACACCATGGAGAACCCTCTGTTTCACAGATTTAGCATAAGGAACTAGTTATGGAAAGAAAATATTATTTTTTAAGCTGTCAAGAGACTGACACAATACAGTGTTGCATTATCAGCAGATGCAAGAGTGAAGCAAAGGAGTACGTTATACAGTCATAAAGGCATTTGTGGTTTGAGTTTGATTCTCACCAGAAAATAAAACATGCTTTATGGATTTTGTAGAATGATTTGGGATCCTGTTGAAAGAGTAAGTAACTTAACTGATGCTACAAATTGTATATGGACCTCAGATGGGTAAATGCAGTGGGACAGGCATGTTGCATAACTATTCATTTTAAATTCTGACATGTTTATAGACTTGCCATGTAATTCTTGCTATAAAAATGAATGTGTGTTCTATTAGTGCAATGACTGGCCCAAGCCAGGCAAAAATAGTTTTCTGAAGACACATAGATTTTTTTTTCTTTCATTGTATAGTGTGACAGCATGGCAAAGTTTAATTGTTAAAATGTAATGAAACAATTTAATAAGAAGTTCCTAATTCTCTGTTTCTTCTCTTTTTGTTGTACTTTGTGATATGAAGTCTAAATGGCATTTTTAAAAATATTAGCGTAATAGGATGAATACATGTACCTATCTCTTATTTGTTGGTATTGCTAAACACTCAAGACAAATGTTAATGAACCAGAAATCTGTCACACATGATGCCCTGCATTTAGTATTTTTCTGTAAAGGAAAATGAATCTGGGAATGAAGTGGAACAAGGAGCTTTTAACACAATTGCAGTAAACTGACAGGAAGCACATAGCTGCTGAAACTTGATTAGTGCCCTTATGATCAAGACTAGCTCTTGATTGTAGCTTGATTGCTATTAATGAGAAAAAACACAAAGTGAGCAATCAGCTGCAGATGGTAGACTATTTGTACCATTAATGCAGAAGCATAAATAAAATAGGATCTGAAGAGAGGATTTGTTCAAAGAGGTTAATTTCTACACACAGTTGCATAAAATCCAGCAACAGCAGCTGAGTTATTATTTTGGAATGCTGTGTACAGACAAATATATACATATTTGAAGTGCTTAGAGGTGGAAAATAATTTAAAATTACACATCTTGAATATGTTTCTAATCAAAAAGTATAAAACCCTGGTGTATCTTTACTGTAGAGTCACCTTTAGATATGAATAATAAAATATACCATATACTACTTATGTTAAAAATGGGTGAAATACTTGAGGGTGAATTTAAGTGGGAGAACATGATTTAAATTCTGCTGAGGATAGCATGTTGAGATCTATAAGGTGGAGATAAAAAGGCCCTGATAAGGTAGTATAGTTGGGGGGGTGTCAGTGTGTAATACCAAACTGTCTACCCTAAAAAATGCCAGAGAAGTACAATTATACAAAAAAGTCATTATGTATCTTAGAAGGGTGCTAATGATAATGTAAAGTGTGTATCTATCTGTGAGAACTAGAACAGGTGGCAGTGGAATAGTTCTGCATACTTGTGGAGCAGTGGAGAGGCTAGAGAGGTCGCCTACTTACAGAAAGATCAGATGAATGAAACGGTCTTCTCTAACCACTAGGAAGCTTATAAGTGTTGGGGGGTTTATCAGTTACTAAACAGAAGCTTGCAAGGATAGGATCTATGTCGTTGCTGACTGTTCAGTTAGGGGGAGTAGTTTTGGCTGAGATGACTGGTAGTAGGAGGGGCAGATTATGACACACTAGTTAGTACCAGATAGTGAAGGTAAGGACATGCTGCATATGCAATGTGTATCTGGGTGAGATTGTTTAGAGAGTACAGTCTACAATCATTGGCAGAGAGGTTTACAGTTTGGTAATAGCCTGTAATGACTGATACAGTGGTTGGTGGACAAGACTGGAAGCTCCATTAATTATTTTTGGTGGGGATGCCTGTCTACTATCCAGTTTAGTGTGAGCGATGGTGGTATAGGAATGAATCTGATCATTAAAAGGTCATAAGAGGAGCTTAGGCATGGGAAAGGGCCAGGTATCATAGTGGGATCTGTTCACTGACAAGGTGAAGCAGGGCACAGATTTAACAGGTGGTGTTTTCTCCAGAATTTCCTGCACATGTGTCTGACTCAGGAAATATCTTAAACATACCCATAAAGCACTAACAGCAGGGGAGTGGGCTCATGAAACCTGAGCCACCTCCTGTAACCTTAGAGTATTTGGCCACAGCATATCTGCTTAAAAAAAGCCTACTTGTGGTCTTCATTATTAAAATAAGGCAGTACCCTTTGTTAATGTATGTAGCTGGGAATTACAGTATGGCTGTTTCTATGACAATGGCTAGTATTCTGTAGCTGCTTATTTACAATGATGTTTTATTTAAAGCTAAAAGAAATATGTTGCATTATTGAAGTGATAACACGGGTGTCCACTGGTGTAAATTGTACTATCACATATACCTGTAAGCTGCTGTAAGAAAACCAGATATAGTAGTCTAAGAAAAAAGACAAAAGTAACATCACACAATAAAATTTATACCCATTGAATATAGTGACTTGTGTACTGAGCCAGGCAGTCATAAAATACCAGGATTTGTGCAAAGAAATGATAGCAATGCAGAATAAAGATACAAAAACTTCTCTAACAGTAGTAAGAGTGACAGGACTAATAAACAACAATTTACAAGCATGCTGATGCAACCCAATAGGAACTGCAGAAGAAGCAATTCAGGGCATATTGCTGTAGCTGAGAAGAGCAATAATGGCTAACACTGAAGACTGAGGCAATACTAATTTCATGAACTCTAACTGTACCTTTCCCATCAAGGAATTAGAAACCCAAAACATTTGGAGAAATTAAGCAAGAGAAAACCCTTATATTACGTTATGTACCTGTATACTGGGAAAAAAACAATTTGATCTCATTCCCCTAACACCTGTGATCTTTCAATACATATTAGCTATGTCTAAAAGTTTTTGTTAATCATCTTTCACAGTTTTAATTCTAGACAAATCCCTCAAATCATATCTACATCAGTAAACCTGATGCAAAATAAAAAAATAGATCGCAGATTTCATCATCTTAATAATAAAAATGCATTATTGATAAATCATAAGCTATCTGGAATATTAAAAGTAAACTACATAACTACACTATAAAATACCACAGAACCCAAACCCAATCCAACACAATTTAAAAAAAGCTTCACCAATTTATACACAAAATAAGCACACATGCAAATGTACAGTCCCCCCCCCCCATAAAGCAACACTCTCCTTCTAATCCTAACATTGAGAAATGATGTGTTGTAATGAAAAGAAAAAAAAATAGCAATAAGATAATGTTCACATCAGAAGACAGCATTAACAAATTACATTAAAATCAGCTAAAATACACAACTAAGCCAAACACCTAAATTATATTGATCTAGTCTTTGGTATTCTGTTAAACTCTTTATATGCTAAATGAGAGTGTTAAAAAAATAGAAAACAGCTTCGGAACTAATACAGAAAAACTGCCACGAGACCAGCTTTAGAAATATTATACAAAAAGTCATGAGACAAGCTACTCATAAAAAGCTATGGAAACAGTACAAAGCTTAAAGTGGGTGTCCTTGCAATTACCACATCAGATTAAGGATTCATATCATTTAACAGAAACCACTATAACAAAGCAGCAACTACAGCCTAATTCAGAATACTGAATTTCATAAAAAAATGAACTGATGAGAACAAGTGATGTGTGAAGCTGCAGCCCACCACCATCATTGCTTGCATATGCAAATTCTGTTATCACGCAACCATGGAAAAAGGGCAAGCCCTTCATTTGTAGAAATACTTGTTACTGCACAGCACGGCAATCACTTTGCTGAAATACTCCCATATAAATAAATGAATCTCCCACAAATCTATCCTGTCCATACAAAGAAAGATTTAAAGTTAAAAAAAACACAAGAAAAAAGCAACAAAAGTGATATACATTATACTTAAAGCAGTAAGGAGTGCTTTGCAGACTTACTATCATTGGGGATAATCTGTTCCTCTCATGCCAAGGCTTTCACATTCTGGCTAAAGCCTTTGCTGACCATATAGTGCCTTTCCCTTAAGAAAGAGTCCACCTGATGGAAAGTCCAACATAATACATTCTAATTTGAAACACATTAATGTGGTTTCACTCAGTGCTATGCATCTAAATAAAAAAATACATAAACTTGAGACTCTCCAGCATCATGAACACATCCAGAGACAGGCTTTCAGCGCTATTCCCAGGTATAGTGCTTATGTCTTCAGACCCACTATGAATTATGGTGGGGCACCATTATTTGTCAAGGACATCATTGCCTTATAATAGATTTCCTTGGGACACCACATTTGAACTCCTAAATGTCCAAATCACCATAAACAAGATTAATCACCACTTCCTAGATAGTTATAGAAAATCCTCTATGTCCCCTTCTGAGCATGATAGCTATCTTAACACATTAGATGAAACTTCCATTAAAACTCAACATCTTTCTACTAGGGGACTTCAAATGTCTATGAATAAACGGGATAACCTATACTGCCAATGGTCAGCATGTCCAAGACTTCACATTGTAAATGCTGTTTTTTTTTTCACAGATCGTTAACCATCTTCCTAGGGTCACCAGTACCCTTGATCTAGTCCTGATAAAAAAGGACACTTCTTGCACATCTCCATACGCATCAACTTGTCTTATTAAATCAGGCCATAAATGAATGACCTATTATTTTAAAATTGGTAGTACTTCCCCTGTAAATACTTCTGTGTTTAGGGACTTCTCAAAAGCAAACCAGCTACAGTTTCTTGACCTGAATACCATTCCACTGTAATCCTCCTTAAATGGAGCACATTGCTAAAGCTGCTGCCTATGCCTCTGACTTCTACTCTTACTTAAATAACTGTGTTTATAAGGTAGTCTGTATCCACACCAAATATAATGATACATTTAAAACAAACCCATGGGATGGAACAAAATATGTAACGAGAAAGAAACTGCATAATGCTAATACAAAATCTGATTTTACTTACTTTAAGTAATCTAGCAAAGACCTTAAAGGAACTATTAAGAACCTCTTAAAATAGCCACTTAAACCAAAAATAACTGTAAATCTTTCTTTAACTACGTCAGGACATTAAAAACTAACACCTACCAATGTTTGTAACTAGTCCAAAATACTACTGCATACTTTAACCCAAAGAAAATATATAATATCTTAGCTGACAAGCATAGTGCAAATTTTACTCACCCTGAGTTATAGCTATTCCATAACATGATCACCATTTTTATTTATTATGCAACAGAATGTCTCAGCACTCTCAAACGCTAAGATCAACTTATCCATGGGCCGTGATAACATATAGAGTTTCCTGATTATTTGTGTCAGATCTGGCATATCTGAACACCTGCTTTATCTCTTTAATATAAGCCTTTCCACTGGTTACATTTCTTTAGACTGGAAAACAGCCATCATAACACCATTGTGTGTTAGTTGATCTTCTACTAACAACCATGTTAAAAATTATTGCAAAGACAATGGCCTCAAATTAAATGTGAAAAAAATGGAGTATAGTTCATTTTGGTAAACAAAACATTTTTCACATACCATACAGGTGACACACCCCTTCAATCAGACGCTGTCTTAAGAGATCCAGGCAATCATGTTGATAATTCTCTCTCTCCCCTCTCTTCCTGTCCTCCTCCTTATCCACGGTTTGAATTTCCCATTCAGACATTTGCTTTCTGAGTGAGTGATAAACAGTGAGATTTATGTGTGAACACATTTCAGTGCTACATGATATTGTATTTCTCTTGTTTTAATGATTGTATATGGGTATTATTCTGCATGTTATATGTGTATATGGGTATTATTCTGCATGTTATATGTGTATTAATACTTGTATTCTTTGTATTTACATTATATTATAATATATCAACTTACACATCTCTCTCTCTATACATATATATATATATATATATATATATATATATATATATATATATATACATACACACACACACACACAAAGAGAGAGAGAGAGAAACATTAAAAAAGTAACCACAGCTAAAGAGAATAAAAAAACATGCACTCAATGCAAAATTATAACCCATTCACTATAGTGATAAACTATATATACTTGGCAGTGATGAGTTGTGTACAGCTTAATCACCATCAAGAAAACAAGGGAAATAAATCAGACAAAGGAAAATTAGTGATTTCTTACACAGCAGAAAATAAAAAAATGCATGAAAATGTTTAAAAATTTATAAAATAATAATTATACAATGACTGGTAATTAATATTCCAAAATGAGCACACTGATTGGTCATCCCAATCAGCATGCCTATTGTAAATCCTAGCATATACCAATGGAAAAAGGTCCAGTCACCTGGACTGTTTTCCATTGCTATATTCTGTAACTTTTATTTATTTATTTTTTTAACAAAAATTAAAAAAAAAAAAAAAAAAAAAAAAAAAAAACCTGTAATCCAGACTCCAGACATAGCAGAGAGACAGGACAGAGAAAATACTAGGAAAATCAGGTATGTTATTCAAAACTAAACACATGTACCTGATTTTCCTTGTATTTCCTCCATTCTGTCTCTCCTACAGCTAAACTGCGTGAAACTTTTTTTTTTAATTTAAAAAAAGAAAAAACAAAAATGGAGCAACAGAGACCTTATTTTCTCCATTGCTTCCTTTCCACCATACTGATGTAATAGGTATGCATCTGAATGCAAGTCCCATGCACATGCTCAGTACATCAAAAAAAGCGACAGGATATATACCAGCCATGGAAGGACAGCATGGAGCCATTATACAAAGACATTATTTAAGAAAAGTATTTTTTTTTTTTCTTAAATAATGTCATTGTATAATAACAATAACCAACTCCGTGGTGTGGTATATTGAGATTTACCCATGGTTGGCTTTATTTAATCACTCGGGCTTCACCTTCGTGATTAAACCACACCAACCGTGGGTAAATCTTAATATACCACACCGTCATCGGTTATTGCTTAAATAAATGCCAGTGAAGCTGTCGGCCGAAATAATAATTAGACACATTGTTTGAACCTGAATTCTCTTTTTTTGTTCTGTTTGTTTCATTTTTCAATGTAGTATTTCTGATGGTTATGATTCCTCAGTTTTAGGAGGCCCATAAAGGAATTTCATTAATTTTTAATCTGGAGACTGAAGGTGTCAAGATGAATTTGCCAGTGGAACCCTTTGGACTTCAGAACAGTGTTTGTGTCCTCCCTATATTGGTAAAAGGATCAAAACCTTTAAAATATGAACTGTGAACTTTTCTAAGTGACTGAAGGCTGCCCACTATATGTATAGGAGAATATGCATATTATTTTTCATATTTTATAATAATGAAATTATGAAATTTGTAGATCCTTCAGTAAAAATGTTTGGTAGCATTCCCTGTGCTGAAGTTGAGACTTGTCACCTAGAAGGCTTACATATGACTCCACTGCAATTGCAAAATATAGGGGACGAATATTTCTTGGTCTTAGGTTCATAGGTTCATAGGTTAGTACTAGGCTAACTGCCCTTGCAAGCCATTTTAAGCCTAGCCAATTATCCCTTGCAAGACTCAAACCCTGTACCTTGTGTTTGTAAGGCAAACACCTTAACCATTAGGCCACCCTCCCAACCCTCCCCTGGTCTTGTTACTGGAAAGGCAATATAAGGGCTCCCAACTGAAATGTCAGGAGTCAATGTCGAGTTCCAAAGTGTTGAGAAAAAATAGACTGCAAACGCAGGAATAGAGTGAATATCAGATATTGCTCTTCTACTCTAAACGTTTTCTTTTTTTTGCAGGGTGTAAGCTTTCTGCACTCCTGAACTTATATGTTCACCTTAGGAAAAAAGGGAACTATAGTGAGAATCATCTGCCTCTGACTTGATACACAAGTCCATATTTTCACATTCTGGGACTCTACATTGCTCAACGTTTCAAATGATTCCTGAGAAAAAGTGTCCCTTTTTATAAAATCATTGCAGAGATTGTAACTTCTACATTTGAAAGTTCCTGTGAATGCACCAATGATTTCACTGAGATGCAGTGTCACTTTACAGTATTAGCTCACCTCTTATTGGTCAACTTAGTTTCATTCCAAGGCTAACAGCCAGGATTTTGTTCCCCTCGTCATCTTCCATTTTTGTATGATGACTTCCTTAATGCATCAGGATGCAGAAGTGAAGGGGGGTGGCCATTGTTCTGCTAAAAATTTATCCAACAGCTTCTGTTCATAAGAGTCAGGAGTGCCTAGTGTCAAGGGTGGTGTGTATTATTCCATCTAACATTCTTCATTTGTATCTTATTTTAAATTAATGTTTTGCAGAAAGTGTTTGCATTCTGAAGAAATTATAGCAATCCTTAAAGTGTTGGACTTGATGTGATTTACCTAAAATTTCATAATTTAACTTATATAAACATGAAACCTTGTTAAAACTGAATAATCAAAATTTCTCTGAAACTGCACAGCCTTGAAGTTGAATATTAAAGTGCAGAAGGTGTGCGTGTGTGTGTGTGGGGGGGTCCTTTTCATCCCCTCTTGCAAAAAAAAAAATCAGAAATTCATGGAAGTGAGACATTTTGAGCATGTCAAGCTGAAATTCTTTTGATTGTTGACACTTTTGGTTGTTGACATAGTTGGTTTCAGACATGATAAAGCCTTACAATTTTACTGATATCAGAAACTTGTATATCTTGCTGACTAGCATGGAAAACTAGTTAGTCTTCAATAACTTCTAATATACAGCTTGAAGCTGAATCATTCTTTTGTTTTTGTAGCAGAAACTGAAATGAACTATAGACCAGGAAATTTTATGTCTACCTTTAATGAAAGTTGGACTAGGATTATCAAGAGATACATGGAGTAAACAAAATGTATTTCTGCAGATTATTCAGGAAAGTTTGCTAGACCAAGCTTTCAAGGCTTTACCCTACTGAGTTCTACTTCCTAAATAAGGCACTTATTTTATGTTGGAGTAGATGAGTATTGTAAAATCATTCATTTCCTGACAGTGCCCATAAAAGACAGAAAGAACACAATAATCTCCCAATAAATTATACCCCTGACAATGACATTGGGTTATCCCTGCAAGTGGCTGGTAGAATAAATGGATTTTAGGAGTGGTAGCATGCCAAGTGCAGGAAAGCTTGGATCCCTGAATACTAAATGAAATGGAACAAGCCATATGATGCTCCATCCTTATGTTTACCGGGGTATTAGGTAACTGCTTGTCATATAGGTAAACATATTGTCACTATGACATTAAACCTGTTGTTGAATGAATATTTTGAGCCCAGAGGCACAAGACAAGATTTACTTTGGAAATGCATATGGAGCCAGAAGCCAAGTTACCATAGTTGTGAACTGTAGTGGAATTGGTGACAGTGGATAAGAAAACTGTGCTGAAATGAAATAACCCATAGGGTAAAATAGTTTAGTACTACTACATATAACAGAATGACTGGACAAGATTAAAGACGAAAATGTCTAGACAGAGTGCAAGCAAATTAATTTCATTATTATTAAACAAAGAATCACTGTGAATATTGCATGAATGTCAGATAAAGAAAGTGAAATATAAATATGTTTACAGTAATTAGGTGAACATCTGAGTGTGATGCTGTTCTGTTGTGAATTCATGTCATTTCTTATGATTTCAGGTACTAGGCTGAGCTTGTGCTGTACTGGTTTGGTGAACTGAGTAGTGTTTGGTACCCTAACAGACTACATATGAGAATAAAACATAAATTCAGTATCTGCAGAAATAATAGCTGTTTGCCACATCACTTTTATAAGGTTTTGCTTGAACCCTTCCCCCCCTAAAAAGCTGTTTTCAATACTTCTGTAATCATCTTCTACTAATCTATAGTAAAAAACTACTGCAGCTCCTTGCCACAGTTCCTTATCCATTTAACCAATGGCAAGACTGAAGCTTTTTAAATGATTACTGCTACGGCTTTCAGGGGATAATCAGAAACAGCAGAGAGCTGCTCTGTATCAGTATGTTGCAGCTCTTTGCAACACGTTTATAAACGTATTTTGTTAAGCTGTACCAAATATCCACTTCTTGCTATAGTTCCTTACACAGACTTTGATCTTCCTGCTGCTTAAATGTTATGGTTCCTGCAATAATGTTCTCAGCGATGATCCTTACTACTTACAATCATACCCCCACTAACAGCTTGAGCCAATAGCAGCCACCTCTGTTGCCCCACCCTTGCCATGGCTTTGGTAGGAGAAGGTAACTATTTTATTTTTGCCATCTTTCTATAGTAGCTAGTACAGAAATAAAAAAAAATGGATGTCATTACCTCACTCCAAAGACCTGCATTGTTTTTAGTGGTTCCAACTCACTGTAGTTTTTTGTAGCATGATGCAGAACTGGTAAAACGTTCCACAGAATGTGGTGATCCTGAAATCTGAATTTCATAAGTTTTAACTTTAGCTATTTCAGGAAGGTTTGTCACTATGGATGGGAGAGAATATGCAAGGGGGAAGGGAAGGTTCATGTAACACTGAAACTATCATGCTGATAAAAGTGACCATTAAAAATAATTTCAGGAAATTGCCTTGATCCTAAATGTTTTGTAGAAGAAAGAGCTGGAAAGGCTTTCAGCTGGTATAAAGAGAATGCTAGTATTATAGGACCTATTATCTGATTAAGGAGACAAAAGCAGGGACAGGGATGTCATTATCTAAAGAGCACATTCATAGAGAAAAACATTTTCTGTCATCTACATAAAAGGTGAGGCAAAGATTAGGGTGCTGTCAGACTGCTGAGCTGGTAAAATGTAATAAAAAAGGAAAAAATAGAATGGTACTAGACTCATCGAATCAAGCGCCTTTTACACACTGTTCTTTTAGTCTTCAAATGGATGCTAATATGTCTGACGTGAAGTTTGCCATCATTAATCCTAAAAACAGATAACACTGAAATGTTTTTCTTTATTTCTATTTTAATATTTGAATCTTTGTAATTCTGAAACTAGTTCTTTTCTTGTCTTGTCTCTCCATCTCTTGGTATGCTTCTGAAGTTAGGCAATTTATCAAGCAGACCTACCCAGCCAAGAAAAACTAAACATGAGCATAATACTGTGGTACAATGCCAGAGAATGTTGCATGGCATCCAGTTAGTCATTATGACGTCCCTTCCATTTATCACTAACTGCAAAAATGTGAGAGAGGGAGACAGAGAGAGAGAGAGGTAGGGATCTGGGACGTACCCGAAATATGCAGGCATACCAGCTGATATTTCTTAAGTAAAATCACATCATTGCATTGTCAGTAAAAGAGGTATAGAAACTAATGGCTTGTTAGCCAATGTAAAAGCAATTGGAAAATTACTGAATTTATGGCCATGAGCTTGAAGGGAGTTTCTGAGAATTCAGAAGTCCATAGCGGAACAACAAGCCTCACCAGACAAAAATACGTGTCCAGAATTGATTCCATGCAAAAAATGCTTTATTGAATCAGTAAAGCCATTTTATGTACAAAATACATGGCAAACGTTTTATTTAATTTCTGGGAGTTGTAGGGGTGGTGATTTTAAAAATAAGGCAATTCTGGAGTAAGCCAGGTCTCAGAGTTGGAGGTTACAGGTGATGTAAGGTTAAAAACAATTTAGCTAGCAAGTGATCAATGATGGTAGTATAGAGTTATGTATAAAGAAGTTTAAAATTTTTTATTCGACACTGATGAAGAGTGTGATGTCTAAAGTATTTGTCTTTGAATATTTTTTTAAATTAATATATTTTTTACTGCTATAGCTGCACTTTTTCTTTTATGGAAAATATTTGTTAAAGTGCTAAGGAACTCCCTGTTAAACACAAGGACAAACAACCGAACAATTTTATAGAACTCCTTTTCTAAGGTAACCTACTTAAAAGCCTTTTAACCTTGACTAAGATTTATATAAACAGCTCTTCAGTATGACTAGGGAAAAAAATGAACACACTTATTCATCCTTAAGTTAAATTTTGTGCTGCATGTTCTTTTTTTCCTTTTAAGACTTCATATTATTTCTGCATTTTCCATTTCTTGTCTGAAATATTTCACCGAAGTGGTTGGCATGAAGCATTTAGGTCCTCACAAGATTGTGTTTTTTACAAACATTAGAAGAGTATACTGAAAAAAATGGAAGTCCAGAGCATATAAGGTCTAGTGCAGCTGTACTTCCCTTTGCTTTAGGTATTTAGAAGCACAGAACTCCTACTTGAGTTCTGCTTTGATTTTAGGCAGATAAACCTCAGACCTGAACTGTCGGTTACATAAATTCTTGACTAAAAAAAAAACACACTTAATATAATTTGCTGTTTGCTTTGTCCATACTCCATGCCCTGTTTTTATGACAAACCCAGATGGTACTGCACCACAAGTAAAACATTTTTTCCCATCTTTGAGATTTGTTTTTGGGATAAAACTCTGAATTTAGCAAATAAGGTATAGTCAGAGTTATTTGACCTTACGTTGTATTAGTTATGGTTAGCACTACATTATGTGACTTGTATGGTGACTGTCCTTACCGTTCTCCCTGGTTATCTGGTTCATGTGTCCCGCTCACTTTCAGTTAAGGATGGCTTCCTTGTTACTGCCTCCTGCCCTTTAACCTTCTGTTCTGATTATATGATGCCTGACTCCTAAGGCTCTTCTTTTGGGAAACATAGTTAAAGATCAAATTGTGCAATTTACTTTTGCCTTAAAGATATGTATGACTTGGTCTGAGTCACTGCCACAATTTAAGTAATCACTTAACATTTCTGCAATGCCTATTCATAGCTTCTGGCAGTCATTTTATTCCTTCCTTACATGTAATCCTCCTCTGTGCTCCTGAAACCCTAAAGAAATCTTTATAAGGCAAGTGGATAATAAGGTGTTGATGATGACTATGGTACATTTAATAAAACCTGAAAAAGTGGTGGCAGACTTCAATAAAATTCTGCTGTAAAAAAGCTGCATATACTCTGCAAGAAGTATGAGACAAGCCCTTACACCCTTTTGTGCAAGCATCCAGTCCCCTTGTACCTCCTTAATTCTTAAAACCAACTCTTAAGGTCACACAACCATTGAGCAGGCTATATAATTTACCTTAAATGATTTGTTACTGTTCTTTGTCTTGGTAGAATGTTTGAATACCACTGAGACCTGTCTCATGAATAAATTCTCAAGGCATTATCTCTAGTATTAAAACAACAGAAACTTTAAGCAAGACATACAATAATGATGGATCTTAGAATCACAAAGTCATTTAACAAAAAAGTTCTAGTCCTTCTCAGGGATAATGGGACAGTCTCTTTACCATAAGTGAACATACTTTCATATGGGAGGAAATGGAGCTAAAATGTTCTTTTTGCTGTGTTCTGCTCTCCGGTTTGTTTTATAGCAGCTTACCATCTTCCAGAGCACCCTTTTCCGAAAGTTCAGGGTGTTCATCTTGCCCTTCTTGACTAGAATAATCCCAATGGTGGGAGGCATGCAGATCTCTGAACTAAAGCTCATCAGGGAAGAAGACAAGTTACACCTGATGCATAATCTTCAGCATTTCACAAGATGTTTTATTGCTCTCACGTAACAATTTAGTACACACGCAAGAAAGAAAGGAACTGCAATTCCAGGCAGGCAATGTAACTGTGTAAAGTGATACTAAGCAATATTTTGCAATCAACTCACTGTCATAGTGTAAGCTATCTAGCCTGTGTCCAGCAGGGCTCTAAACTGAGCTGCCTTTCATTTCCTGGATAGTTTAAGATGTATTGGACATATGGCCCCACCATTCCAAACATCCTCTAATGATGGAGATAGTTGATCCTGGGTCATCTAAGTCACACATCTTTACAGATGACACTCTCTAGGAATCTTCAGCAGCATCTCATTGGGCAAACAAGGGTTCCTACTCAAGTGATTGTAGCTGATCAAAATATTTTGCTATTCAGTTTAATGATTGTACAAGTGAGTTTTATGTAAGCAATGACAGGTTGAAGAAGAAATGTTTGGCCATGCCCACCCCAATCCCATTATTCACATTTTTTCCAACACCTGTGAATGTGACATTTACCAGCAGTAAGTCATTGGCAATATGAGACCAAGGAAATATAATTTAAAAAAGGAGGAATACTTATTATTGGAGCAGATTAAACTGAACAACTCCATTAGAGCAACAAAGCCTAATAAAGGTGTGTGTGTGTGTAGGGGTGGGGTGGTTTTATTTGATAATCTAACCTATTCAGGAGAAATACTAAAAAAAATTAAATGAAACAGGTTCCTACCTATCAGCCTCGATTGATGAGGTAAACCTTTCATACTTTAAAATAGATTAATACTTGGAAGACTGTTTATTCCAACATGGCATGAGCACTTACATTTTTCTAAAAAAAATCCCAAGCCAGCAATATCTGTCATGTTTGGAATCCCAAAGATAAATAAGAGTTTAATTGACCCCCCCCCCCCCTTTTAGATCAATTGTCTCAACAGCCAGTTCAAAAACCTACCCATTTGCAGTGTTGGTAGATAGAATTTTAAAACCTGTGCAGGACTTAAATAGCCATATGATTTGAAATTCATGGGACTTTTTGGACAGATTAAAACCTAACTGTTGGGACAAGGATATTCTCTTCCTAACTGTAGATGTCATAGATTTATTCACATGCATCCCCCAAGACACAGGGTTAGAATTGTTTTACAAAGCATTAATTGACTTTGACCTCTTGGCTATGGAGCACAGTAGGCTACTTATGGAATATATGGAGATAGTTTTGGAGAACAACTATATTTGGTTTGAGAGTGAGATCTTCAAACAGAAAAAGGGTGTAGCAATGGGGGCTGCATGCACTCCCATCTTTGCAAATTTGGTGATGCTTTTATGGGAAAGGCACTGTGTTTCCATCTGTATTTCAAGAACAGATAAAACTGTATCTAAGATTCCTTGACATATTTATTTTATGGACAGGAGACATTGTGACCATCCCTAAGTTTATCAACTACATCAGCCACACTACACCCTTTTAAGATTCACCCAATAAATTGGGTTAAATCAAATCAACTGCTCAGACACTACTATTATGAAAAATTCGACAGGTTTTTCATCCAGCATCTTTAGGAAATTCACATTCTCCAAAAGCTGTTTACATTATAGCAGTACCCAGTTTGTTAGATTGGCATGTATGGTCATGGAGAAGGAATTGTTTGATATGGAAAGTGCCTAATTGGAAAATATGCTCATTGAAAGACAGTACCCTATCTCTATGGTTAGATCCATTAGTGATGAGATTTTTAATGGGTGGGGAAAGAGATACTGCCCCTTATTAGGCATAAGCGTTGATATCCCCAACACTGCCATTGCCAGTTTGAATGAAGAAATGCCTTTAAGTAGCTGAATGGCATTGATCCTCCACACCAAGAACTGGACCAGAGTAACAAGCCAACTAACTACTCTAGGGCCCTCACCTTACAATACAATAAAGGGTCTTGCATTGCGAAGGCTGTAGTAAACAAGTATTGGTGTATTTTGACCAGTGATGACAAGTTAAAAAACATAGTAGGACCAAGACCTAATTTTGTTTACAAATGAACCAGTAATATTAAAACCATCATAGAGATAAAAAGTTTCTACACATTGATGAAAAGTAGAAAGGGCACAAGAAGGTTTGGGAGTTGCAACCATTGTAAATACATTTTAGAGTGCCAGGAAGAACAACTCAATAATAACTTGCAATCAGTTGTCTTTGCACAAGATGGAAATTACCTAACAAAAGGAAAAATATATTTAGGAACTTGTTCCATCTGTTCAGCTTTCTATGTTGGAAAGACGGAGAGACAATGAGAAAACGTATATATGATCATAACTATGACATCCTAAAATGTAATCAAAAGAATGCTGTATATACACACTCCATGGTATGCTCTGGTTTTAAGGAGTTTTCATCCATCATTTTAGAAAAAAATAACACACAATGCCAGGGGGGTTCATGGAAGGATCACCTTGAATTAAAGGAATTTTTCATGGCAGCGTAGGTTAGACTCAACACATTTACCATATATTAATGAATGTACCTCCCTACTTCCCTAGTACCTGTTTTAAAGCAAAAAGCTAATAAACTATAATTTAGGTTTGAACAGTTAAGTTTTTAATTTAGAATATTTAATGGCATTTCTTATTTAATTAATTTATTTCTACATTTACATACCTATTTTGTATTCTTTATTAGTGTTTTATAGAAGCACATTATTTTTGTAAATTTTTAGAAACAATCCTTAGAGAATTAATTCAGTGCACCCATGTATTTAATAACTACTTTTATAGGTTTTTAATATGACAGTATCAAAATGAAGATTTTATTTATTATTTTCTTTGCTTCATTTTTTGTTTTTAAGAAAATACCCCCTTAAATAAATGCTTTTTAAAATTAATCAGTCAATTAATTCAATTATTCCATTAATGCAATAGTATATAAACTTGATCTGGCTAATGGTATTTTATTCTGAAAAAGTCTGTGGCTCGTTTGCAGATAAAATGCTAATTGTGTACTAAACGCTTTATAAACTGCATTACTAATGGTGTCTGTGGTGCTTTTGGATATTTTACTGGGCATGAGCATCCTTTCTGGAGTTGTTTCCGACAGACAGTCAAGGTGGAATTTTACTTTTTGTTTTAGTACTTTTAAATATGTACTACAGTAGAAACTTCCTGCACTGTAGTACTAATACTCAAGGTCTGATAAAATACTTTGTACCAGTGTTTCACAACAGATCACCTCTGTAAAGGGCCATTGGCCTGGTAGAAACCCAGGCTGCCAAGCTTAATAAGAATTCAATTAATACACAAGTTAATAAATAATTATTTCTTAAATGTTTCAGTCCAAGACTCTGCATGCTAACAGAGTCCTTCGTTATCTTTGATAAATATGGAAAGTTGAATATGAGCCTCTCTCTGAACCACCTGTTGCTCATAGGTTCATAGGTTTCTAGGATGATACTAGGCTATTGGCCCAGAGGCCCTTATAAGCCTAGCCAAGAATTTCGCCCTTGTATATTTGCCTATATAGTAAAACTTTCAGTATTGGCATGATTATTTTCAACCACTTAAATGCAGTTGAGAAATAAGTGCTAGGAAAACTTCAAGACCTTAAAATACTCCATACAGAAGGTTAGCATAAGATGCAGTACTGAGCATGCTTAGTATTGCTGTCACAATTCATCTCGATTTCAGTAAAGCATAGCACACAATGACTAATAATAGCCTCAGATCACTACTATGGGGATCCTACAAGATAGGCAAAATATGCCGAGGATCTTTTATCAGAAACTATTGTATATGGTATGCCCTTAAAGTAAGCGATAGACCAAGTTAGAGCCGTACTAGACAGCCCACATATTGATCGTATACAGCTGATCAAAACCTTATGTTCATTTAATTTAAAAGCCACTGAGAAACTGATAAGGGCATACATTTCAAGATAGCTTATTCTGAATAAATCAGTTATAACTACAGTCTGGACTGAATGCCATCAGTACTATCATACCATCTAAACCCAGGCTGAAGGAAATCCATAAACTAATGTGCTCACAAGTACTCATTGAATTTAACTACCACCTTCAGTAATGTTGTACAGAAGGGCCGAGGGTGGATTAGGGACTGGGAAATGATTTTCAAGATTAGTAGACTCTTTCCAAGGGGTTTCAAAAAAAAAACTCTTTCAGTCCACTTTGTCACATCCTCTCTGTAAGAAATATTGTAACAATCTGGAAAACTGGAGAACCCAAGTCTAATAATTCTGATACACTTATTTAATGCTTTTGCAAGCAGCTTCTCACCATATCTTGTCCTTTGATTTCTAATTTATAGACTATTGAATCTTTTTTTTTCCTGTATGAGATAAAATTTCTTCCTTAAATGGCACAGTGTACCCAGCTTTATGGTAGTGCTGTTTAATGTGGCTGTAGTTGACTGGAAATCATTGAGATGAGCTAGGTGCATTATTCTAATTATCTTCACAATCCTTGGATAAAGACAAGTCAGTGTCCCTAAGCAGTTATATCCTGTTTTTTAAGTTTGTCCAAATGAAATCAAATACTGATAAAGTTAGTTGATAACTTTTTTGCCACTCTGCTTAACACAACAGTTTAAGGTGAAGAAGGAGAAAGACTTACTAAATATAGGAATAAAGAGGGTGGCTTTAAACTTGGAATACCTTGGCTGAATGCTTGACAGAACAATCTGCTGGAGTTTGGTTTCTCTGGGGAGTTGTAAGTAGAAGTATCCAGTCGGTTTACTCAGAAATAAGAAATAAAATGAAAAGCGCTTCCAAGCACCAGCCAAATTTATATCTTCAAATCTGTGCGTAGGCCACTGTAACCCCAAACATGCACAAATGAAACTCTGCATTTCTTTATCATTATTGTTGTTGCTATTATGATTTATAGATTCATAGATTCATAGATTCATACTAAGCTAACTGCCCTTGCGAACCATTTTAAGCTTAGCCAATTATCCCTTGTGAGACTCAAACCCTGCACCTTGTGTTTGTAAGGCAAACACCTTAACCATTAGGCGGGATGTTGCAGGTCATGAAATCCATCCATTAGACAACCTGGGAATAGCTCTTAATTACCTGAAGGAAGCTTGTCAAAAGAGGGTAGCCTACAGACACCCAGGCCAAAACTGTTCTCTGTCTCACCTTGAGGGTGAAATATTTTGCTATTGTACATGTATTACCTTAAGATTCATGAAATACCTATCTTGACTCAGCAATTACCAAAGTAAGTTTTGAGATGTATTTAGAAAGCAATGCCAGAAGCTAGTTTGTTCCTCTTGACGTGGCAAATTTTATCAGTATATTATGATCTGTCTTTTTTCATGTTTAGATCTCTGACAGCAGTGAATATATGATGTAGCAATTTTTATAAACTTTTACCATGCATCGTTAACCTTGATTTTAAGTCATGTTCAACTCAAACTGAATTAATCTGCAGTATGGTGCATCTGCTGCTTACCAGAATAGATTGACTTTAGCCCATGGCCACTGGTTTGTTAGTCCAAGACTACAGTGAAGAAGAAAAAACGATATACATAGTACCATATACTGGGGCCAAACATGGTGGTGGTGGGTCATGAGGGTTGGTATTAGGGTGCCCTGAATTCTTATTTATAAGCTTCATATTTCATCTAAATGCTCTTTCAAGCCTTGCATTTAAATAGACACTTGTCATAGTTTTGTTTATCTTACTTGAAAGGGTATATATTCTTAGTAATAAAGTTGTGAAGTGATAGGGCATCTTACTTTATTTAATTATGATGTAATGGAGAATTGCTCAATTACTGATGCTTGATGATGAATGCTCTTTCAATTTTACTTTATTATTCCATAAGTGGATACATTTATAAGTTCATAGTGTTCCTATGAGGACAATAAGCTTATGGGTGGCTGTTAGTGTTTTTGTGTATTACCTGAGTCTAAAAAAAATCTTAGTGAGTAGAAGATGAAAAAACTTGAACTTGACAGCTAGTACACCATTTGTCAGCATTGCATTTCATTTATTTATTAATAATGGGCAGCATAGGATGGTGGTTTGTACGATGACATTGGTGATCAAGAAAAGGAGGATGAGTGTGAGGGCAGCACCAAGGATCAAATGGTGGAAATTGAAAAAGGGTAATTGTGAGGTGATGTTCAGGGAAGAGTTAAGACAGGCACTGGATGGCAGTGAAGAGTTACCAAATAGCTGGGTAACTACAGCAGAGCTAGTAAGAGAGATGGCTAGAAGGGTGCTTGGTGTGACATCTGGAAAGAGGAAGGAGGACAAGGAGACCTGGTGGTGGAATGAAGACGTACAGGAGAGTATACAGAGAAAGAGGTTGGCGAAGAAGAAGTGGGGTTGTCAAAGAGATGAAGAAAGTAGACAAGAGTATAAGGAGATGAGGTGCATGGCAAAGAGAGAGGTGGTGAAGGCTAAGGATAAGACGTATGAAGAGTTGTATAAAAGGTTGGACACTAAGGAGGGAGAAAAGGACATGTACCGATTGGCTAGACAGAGGGACCGAGCTGGTAAAGATGTGCAGCAGGTAAGGGTGATAAAGGATAATGAGGGAAACGTACTCACAAGCGAGGAGAGTGTGTTGAGCAGATGGAAAGAGTACTTTGAGGGATTGATGAATGAGGAGAATGAGAGGGAGAGAAGGTTGGATGATGTGCAGATAGTGAATCATGAAGTGCAGTGGATTAGCAAGGAGGAAGTAAGGATAGCTATGAAGAGGATGAAGAATGGAAAGGCTGTTGGTCCAGATGACATACCTGTGGATGCATGGAGGTGTTTAGGTGAAATGGCAGTGGAGTTTTTAACTAGATTGTTTAATGAAATCTGGGAAAGTGAGAGGATGCCTGAGGAATAAAGAAAAAGTGTTTTGGTACCGATTTTTAAGAATAAAGGTGATGTGCAGAGCTGTAGTAACTACAGAGGGATTAAACTAATCAGTCACAGCATGAAGTTATGGGAAAGAGTAGTGGAAGCTAGGTTAAGAAGGGAGGTGATGATTAGTGATCAGCCGTATGGTTTCATGCCAGGAAAGAGCACTACAGATGCAATGTTTGCTCTGAGAGTGTTGATGGAGAAGTACAGAGAAGGTCAGGAGGAGTTGCATTGTGTCTTTGTGGATTTAGAGAAAGCATATGACAGGATGCCTAGGGAGGAGTTGTGGTATTGTATGAGGAATTCGGGAGTGTCAGAGAAGTATGTAAGAGTGGTACAGGATATGTACAAGGGTAGTGTGATAGCGGTGAGGTCTGCGGTGGGAGTGATGGATGTGTTTAAGGTGGAGGTGGGATTACATCAAGGGTCAGCTCTGAACCCTTTCTTATCTGTAATGGTGACAGGTTGACAGACGAGATCAGACAGGAGTCTCCGTGGACTATGATGTTTGCAGATGGCATTGTGATCTGTAGTGAGAGTAGGGAACAGGTGGAGGAGACCCTGGAGAGGTGGATATATGCTCTAGAGAGAAGAGGAATGAAGGTCAGCAGGACTAAGACAGAATATATGTGTGTGAATGAGAGGGAAGATAGAGGAATGGTGAGGATGCAGGGAGTAGAGGTGGCGAAGGTGGATGAGTTTAAATACTTGGGATCAATAGTTCAGTGTAATGGTGAGTGTGGAAGAGAGGTGAAGAAGAGAGTGCAGGCAGGATGGAGTAGGTGGAGAAGAGTGTCAGGAGTGATTTGTTACAGATGAGTAAGAGTGAAAGGGAAGGTCTAAAGAGGGTAGTGAGACCAGCTATGTTATATGGGTTGGAGACAGTGGCATTGACAAAAAGGCTGGAGTCAGAGCTTGACGTGGCAGAGTTGAAGATGTTAAGATTTGCACTGGGTGTGACGAGGATGGACAGGATTAGGAATAAGTATATTAGAGGGTCAGCCCAGGTTGGAAGGTTTGGAGACAAAGCCAGAGAGGCACAATTATGTTGATTTGGACATGTGCTGAGGAGGGATGCAGAGTATATTGGGAAAAAGCTGCTAAGGATGAAGCTGCCAGGTAACAGTAAAAGAGGGAGGCCTAAGATAAGGTTTATGGATGTGGTGAGAGAAGACATGCAGGTGGTTGGTGTGACTGAGCAAGATGCAGAGGACAGGAAGAAATGGAAACAGTTGATCTGCTGTGGCGACCCCTAACAGGAGCAGCCGAAAGAAAAAGAAGAAGACTAATGCCAGGATGGGGATCCTGATTTCCTCAAACTTGTACATGTCAAGAATAGAAGTTGTAGCCTGCTTGTGAAGGCAGCAGTTCCCTAATCAAGGAATCCATAAACTCCATTATGATCACTATTGGGTAGATATGTAATCCTATAAGAGTATATTCCTCATTCTTGGCTACACTGGAATAGCCAAATCAGAAATTGAACTGGGTCCCATCATTATCCTGGAAAGTGCCTTGAAATATGGTCTTTGAACCTTAGAAAGATTGCTCTCATACCCACTTCTCTAAACCCAAGTCTCGCATTTAAACTAGCATGGATTTCCACAATGAATAAATCACAAACCAACATAAAATATCAATAATCCTTTCTGAATAATAACACCAGAAGATGCACCAACAGTCAGAGGCTTTAGCAAAGTAAAAATGTCAGTAAGCACTTTCATTGACAAGTGGAACTATTTCAGCACTGAAGTATCCACCCCAAACCCATGTATTTAAATATTGCCCACACAATGACACAAGTTAAACCAAACCAATAAAGGTTCAGGGCTGATTTCAATAATTTAAAAGTTGCCTTCTAAAAGCTAGAATTGCATATAGAATCATGTATTGCTTGCATAAAATGTTACTATATAAAATAACTTGTAAAAAAAATGTATGTATATTTCTTAGTTTGACATCATTGCTTTTATGGTTATGTAAACTACAACTAGACTTTGCTTTTTTGTTGATCATGAGACAGGTGGATAGGGTTCCAAAAGGATTACATATTTGGAAATATCAAAATGGTCTGGTGAAAGGATAACTGCTTTATAGAGACCTCTTGGAATTATTCAGCAGAATGGGTCAAGACTTTATCGATTCAATTATTAAGGACATTAAATTAAACATTAAAAATCTGCAGCATGAAATTTGTCAATGATTTATTATTCAATATGAATATTTGTATAGCAAACTTTTTGAGAGAAGTGACACTAAATGCAAGAATATTAAGGAAATGAAGTAAACGTTTAAAATACAGAACTGATTATGAAAAAATGGAGGTTTACCCACCATAAGGATAATGGAAACAACAAAAACAATAGTCCGCATCAAGTTCAAGTCCCCCAGTAGTACAATTGGGAACAGCAGTTCTAATACAGTAATGTAGAAACCAACTTTGAACATATGTAGGAGACAGAGGGTAATCAATCTTTTTAAGAATTACCAAATTAAACAGAGGACCACAGCCCGGACACCAATCCATAAGACTGCAGCAGAGATGGAACAACCAGGGGGACATAATGAATAATCATTTTGTTTTCTTGTCCAGTTTCCCTTATGTAGCATATTTCCATTGATTTTACTGGATATAAAGGGGTGCCTAAGAAATTCCTAGCCCAAAAGTATAAGATGTGTGTTCCTTTGGCATTGATTATTTGGGACTATTTTCATCCCTATATTCAAAGTGTGGTACCTTCAATGGTAGCATATTCTCATGTATTTTTTCAATTAATCCTACTGGAATAGTTACCTATGAAATTTACTAAACTATACTCTTTGTTTCAGACACCAGGGCGGAACTGTAATGTAATTTAAAGTAAAAAAAAAAAACAACTTTTAATGGAAACTGTATATACTACAGCTTTGCAGACTGCTTTATTGAAATATCCATGCATTTCGGTTTAGTAAAGGCAATATATCAGTTTCCCATTATCAGTTCTTAATATACATTTCAGGCTTTTGTATCCAGCTCCATGATATAGCAAAATTAAGCCCTGTCTATGACCAAGAAGTCCTGCATTAGAGTAGTGGCTTGGGTGGAGAAAGATCGAGAGAGAGGGTAGGCTTGATTGGTTTATGCCAGTTTCCTCATTCTTTGAGGAAGGGGTGGTGGTCTAATGAGCTTCTGTTCAACTGCAAGTGGAGGTGTATCTTGCAATGGACCCAGCTTTTCAATGAAGTATCTGTATGTGTCTGTATGTGTATGAAAAATTACCAAATTTTGCCTGTGGCTGCACACATTAGAGGCACATACATAATCACTCTGGGCAGTAGCAAAAAGAACAGTTAACTTACCTTTTGAAAATGAGACTTAAATTGTACCACAGAACATCTAGACCCTTATAATGTCTGGGAGCATGCAGTCTTAGTAAGGGGACTCCTTATCTCTGATTTAGGCCCCACCTTTCCTTAAACTTTGCTTGCTCAGAGATGTGCAGAAAAGGTTACTATGACTAGCATGGGGGCTGTGGATAGTGTATTCACTTTATCTTTACTTACCATAAAGCAGTGGTGGCTGGTGACTTCAAATCAAAGAGGGGCTGCAGGAGACAGCTGAATGGGTGGGGTCAATGGGAAGGGGTGCAGCCAACTAGAAAGGGGAGGAGCTATGCTCAAAACCACAAAAACTAACTAAATACACTGCCCTGGGTGCCAAACCATAATTATGAGAGTCCAATCAAGACAAAATGAAGTGCAGAAGAATAAAAACATTTCAATGCATTGGCTGCATGACAGCTTACTTAATATCTAGATGTAAACAAAAAGGTTGTGAGGCATAAAAAAATAAATTACTTTTTAAATACATTAATGGAATGCCAGTCAAAATCAAGTATAAGAAAAACAAGCAGCACTCAACTCAAACCACTTCTTGCACTGCAGTTCTAATTATAATTTATATTCAGCTTTATTAAAGTACCAAGTAACATGCTGAAAGTAGAAATCTCTGATGCCCCCACTTGTAAAAATGTTTTTATCCAAAAAAAGACCTGCTGCCTGACAACTATCTACTTGTTTCATGGGGAAAACATGATCAAAGTAAAAAATGAAAAGCAAACAAGAAATAAGCTCAAGATACATTGCTTAAAAGGATTACTGTACAGGTTATGGACCACACGATTGACATTCTGTTTAGTTTATGGGTAAAGCCTGCAGAGATGACTGGAAGTCTCCAAGTGTAATGAGCTTCTTAAAATAATGTAATCCTGTCCTTTATTACAAATACTATCATATGCATTTCAATACCCGAGGCCTATACATTATCTAGTTAAGTATTCTCTACATGGCAACAACAGAAAGGCTTTCAATGTTGGCAATTCTTTAACAGTATGCTTATTAAAGCTTACTTGCATCTTACGATCTCAGCCAAGCGTACCTGATGATGGTCATTAAAGTATTGCTACTTAAACACAGAGCAACAGGCACTTTGAGTAATAAGCATAAATCAACAGTACAACAAATATGACAGAAACCAGCCCACTCTGCAAAAATCAAGGACAGATGAAAAGCCACTCCAGTACTTGTGTCTACCTTGGATGGGGGGGGGGGGTACTCTGCACATTTACACTGCATAACTACTCCTTGCCTTGCTTTGACACATCCAGAGTCACTACATGGGGGAGTGGGGTGCAACAAGTATGTCACAATTTGAAATGTCTCTAGCTGACTGTGATGGCCCTGACACATTTGTCATAACTCTCAACCTCAGAGCAAGAAATCTGGACAAAGCCATACAAAGAAGTGAGACAAAGGCCCAAAAATAAGGACAATTTTTAAAATATTGCTCTTATAAACTTAGAAAGATAATAGAATAGGTCTTGCATTAGTATGAATTTTCTGAATGGTATGAAATCTGAAACTCAAATGTCTGTCATTATTTTTCTAACTTCAGTCTTTAATGATTTGTCACTAATTTGCCAAACAAAAAAACACAATTTTATGAAAAATGAACCAAAAATGTGATGTAAAAGTATAAAATAGCCACACAATACAGCTGGGTACCTGTCAAAGAAGGGACACTTTAATATTAGTACTGTTAACTTGAGTAGCTGACAAAATAAAAGAATCTACATGCATTTCTGAAATAAAAGTAATCTATAACTCTGATTATTACAGTTATTTCTTAATTATAAACCCTCCATGTTTTCTTCCAAAATTGCTATTTTGCGGAGGGATTATTAGGGGAAGAGCAACATTTTGAGCCAAAATCAGGGACAGTTGAGAGGTTTGGCTATACCTAATTCTATAAAGCAATTTATTTGCATGTACCTCTCAACCTGTTAATGCAATAAATCTGGACAAGGCCAAATATATTGGGGGAACATATAAACAGTACTAAAAATTGCTCTTGTATAAACTGAGACAGTTGATAGAACAACAGGTCTTACTTTAGCATGCATTTCTCTGAAGGTTATGAAGTCTGAAACTCAGTGTGTCATTATTTAGTGACTTAATTCCTAAATGATTTTGCCAGGAAACCACAAATTTTATGAGGAACAAACCAAAAATAAGAAGCAGAAATCTATTCATTCTTTGATAATCTGGACAGTTGTGAGGTATAGTTCAGCTGGGGCTGTCTTTAAGTTTGCCGACCTTCCCCCTCACAAAATCATGGAGTCTCCCCCTGCAGCCATTCCAATGATCCATTACTTGGCTATTTCACTCCATTTACCATAAACACTAATGTGCATACTGATTTACTTATATGATGATTTGGACTTCATTTGAAAGTCTTATTTTGCATTTTACAGCACAAACACTAAGACATCTGCTAAAAAAAACTTAGCATTAAAACTTCTCTGCCCTTGAAACTCACATTCATTGAAACAGCATTGAAACCCACATTCAAATAAAATACATTTTACCAGTGGCAGATAAAGATTAATTCTGGGCTGTTTTCAAATCATAGGCCCCTTGCATATGAAACATACATGTGCTCTTTGATACACCTTCCCATTGTTTTGAGCATTTTTCCAGTAAACAATGAAACAAAATGCATGCACCAATAATGACAAAACTGCCCAGTTCAGAACATTTCCATCATAAGTCTACTCAAACTTCTACAGTCCACCATTATCAGTAAATATGCACAATTCTACAGTCCACCATTATCAGTAAATATGCACAATTCTACAGTCCACCATTATCAGTAAATATGCACAATTCTACGTTCCACCATTATCAGTAAATATGCACAATCTCTGATGTAAAAAAGTCATCTAAATAATTCCACATTAAATAAATCTGTAACTAATGAAGAGGTTGCTGCTAGCAAACACCTTTATATTTCATGGTTTCATCGAAAAATAAAGCGTCTGATGCCCCTGAGGAATAAATTGCCTATATTACATTAAAAATGATAAGCTAGTAATATTGCAATAGGAAATGGATGGCAAACTGATAACAGGCTCATAGTTAGTATCTTAACTTTTTCAGTACGGCAGCATTCACCCCTTGTGGGAGTAGACCCAACAACCTTTTGCATCAAAAGCAGGTACACAACCTGTTGTGCTATTAACAATGCAAGCTGACTTAGCATAAGCAGCACTAAACTTCTGTTCCCCTTCAGCTCTCATCTCCTTGTAAAATCTACTCAATACTCAACTGCATCTCAACTTCGCAGCACAAGAAATCTGGAAAAAGCCAAATTTATTGGCGTCAAAAGGCCAAAAACCAGGGACACATTAAACATTGCTTGTATAATCTTGGAAAGTTGCTAGAATAAAATGCTGTGTTACCACCATACATTTTACTACCAATGTCCCTGTGCAAAACAGTCAGAGCAACATATCACTATGCCAAATCACCTGCTTTGTGAAAGAAAAATGCTGCGTTACCACCATACATTTTACTGCCAAGGTCCCTGTGCAAAACAGTCAGAGCAACATACCACTGCGCCAAACTGGCTGCTTTGTGAAGAGAGGAAGACTGAAACTTAAATGGCCATCATTTAATGAATTTAGTTCTCACCATAGCAGTCAACCTCTTAGCACAAAACACCTGGACAAACCCAGTAATGAGGGAATACAGCCCTCAAACATATTCAGTGAATTCAGTTCTTGCCATAGCTGTCAACCTTAGCACAAAAAACCTGGACAAAGCCAATAATGGGGTAATACAGTCCCAAAAATAAGGACAAATTTCAAATATTCATCTTATAAACTTACAAAACTGCTAGAATAGAAGGTTGTGTTACTATGTATTTTCTGAAGAATATGAAGTCTGAAATACAAATGCCTGTGAATTCTACTTCTGATGGAACAAAAACAATTTTCAGCAGAGGCCCAGGGAGAAATACTGCAGACACATGTCTTTGTAAAATAGCAGGACACCAGAGCAAATCCACACAAACACAGGGATGAGATGCAGACTCCACACAGAAGGCACCCCAGCCAAGAATCAAACCAGAAAACCTATAGCTGTGAGGCAACAATTCTACCACTGCACCATCAAATATGTACAGAATTAAACATTCAGAAACCTGAAGTCTGAAATTCAAATGCCTGTCAATTTTATTTAACATTTGTTAATCAGGACAATCTGACTTGGAATAAAAAAACAATTTTCAGCAGAGGCCCAGGAAGAAATAATGCAGACATGTCTTTGTAAGTAACATAGGACACAAAAGCAAACCCACACAAACACAGGGAGAAGATGCAGACCCCACACAGAAGGCACCCTAGCAAAGAATCAAACCTGAGAACCTGCAGCTGTGAAGCAACAATGCTACCACTGCACCATCAAATATCAAGCATTGCAACATTTAGAAACCACAGATATTATGAGGAACAGATCACATCAAATATGAGGCAAAAATCTGCAATTTTTTTTTTTATAAATGGTGGTGGGTAGGGAATTCAGGTCCTTAACACCTGCATACAAGGTACAGGGTTCAAGCCTGGGTATCTCTACCCACCACCATTTGTTCTCTCTAGCCACCAGTATATAGTAACTGGGGCATCACACACACACACACACACACACACACACACACACACACACACACACACACACACAATCAAAGCATGTGACAATAGCAGATGTTTAGTTTATTAGCTCTTGTAGCATCAAGCATTTGTATGCACTCTACCTACATCAATAACATTTATCAATGTTCTGCTAATTTATGAGCAAAACAATGTCACCCACAGTATAAACCTACATATTTGAATATTCACAAAACTGTAACCCTTGAAAAATAATGTCCTTAAGCCTAAGTCAGTCAAAACCAATTTAATTATATGTTTATTATGATAAATAAAGAAATAGAACCACTACCTTAAAACACATGGCAAAAGGTGAGTAGAAAAATCTTTGCATGGAAGATTTAACAAAAATTACAAAATATCATTGGCCAGTGCACTAAACTGAAATACTTAAAACACATTTAAACACTAATAGATATAAAATGTGCTCATCTAATCCACATCGAATGCTACACAAAATGGTTGTTGCAGCAAATTTCAATCTTAAAATAACTAATACCCCATAATGGAAAGATATGAACCCACTACTAAAGTAAATAGTTAAATACAGAAAAAAGCACCCAAAGAATGAAATAGATATGACATCATACCTGAATACATTTACAAAAAAATTAAAGCAAAATCGAGAAATTAGAAAGTAAAAACTTTCAATGTTTGAATTGCAATAACCTGAAATGCTCTGCATCCAACTTTTTTTGTTATGGCTTACTAACATGATCCTTAACATATAAGCTATGATGTAGGGCCAGAAATGAAATTGCTCCTGAATTCAAATGACAACAATGCTTACTGTAAGAGAACGCAGTAATATTAATACAAAAGTGCAAACTTAATTTGCACAAATTTAGTAAATCTCTCTGTGCTTGTGTGTGTGTACACCTATTCGCACACACACACACACACACACACACACACACACACACACACACACACACACACACACACACACACACACACACACACAAAGACTCACAAATATGCACACACACTTGCACACAGAAATGTAAAAACATATGGACATGCAGAGGCACAAATACAAGCACATGCATACATACATACATACAAAGGCATGCATGCACACACACACACACACACACACACACACACACACACACACACACATACACACACACACACACACACACACACACACACACACCAGCCCAACAATTAGCTCCTTCTTCAGCGACTAACTCCACCAGCCCAACAATCAGCTCCTTCTTCAGTGACTAACTCCACCAGCCCAACGATCAGCTCCTTCTTCAGCGACCGACCCGGTACTACAGTAATGTTGCTACTAAATCCAGTGACCATCCTGCACCTACCAGAATCCATCAGCCCAAACCACCGATCAACTCCTTCAGCAACCCAGTACTCCTGCACACTCCCTACCAGAATTCGGTGACCGAAGCCCGCACACTGAAAGTCTCGCAAGTCCTGCGAGAGCAGCTCAGTCCTCTCATTGGCTCTGACTGTGGCTGAAGCAGTCCCGAGCTCCTCTTTGTGGTGCGGTTGTCACCGCATAGAATCCTGGTATCTCACAGCAATGATTGCTGGGTACCTGTTTGTCCCTATCCGGACTGCTGGTAAGGCTGTCGTGAATTTTTTGTTTAAGAGATATTTTTTTGTTTTTTTTCTAGGTGGGGGGGCTGCAGTCCGGCATTCCGATAGGATGAGCCGCCCCTGCCATAAAGCCAGTTATGTATGCATAGAAGGTTGCCATAGCTTGTTTAGGGGTCGGTGTATTGTCTAAGATCAACAATTTGGAATATTTTACTGTGATTATTATCTTTTTCAGTCTCCACATAATAAGACATCAGATGTGTATACAGGTTGCTATATTTTGGGGGTGAGGCCAAGGAAGGGTACTGTGTATATATGTTTGACAGTAACAAGTTGAAATATACTATTGTGACCAACTGTTCTTTTACTTTCGTCCCAGTCCAACATCAGATGGGTAGACAGAAGGTGGCTGTCTTTGGGTTGGGGAGGAAGCATTGTGTGTGTGTGTGTGTGTGTGTGTGTGTGTGTGTGTGTGTGTGTGTGTCTATTTATATACATAAAATCAGCTTGAAATATATGACTCTGGCCATTTTTTTCTTTCACTTTCATTCCAAATTTACACCAGAAGAAATAACAAACAGGGAATATCAGTGTTTTTTCATACAAGAAGCATCTTCATTGAATTATCATGTATGACATAGGCAATCATACATTTATACAAATGAAATCAAACCATATTGACATATTTTCATTTGCAAACATTATACATCATATCTAATCTTCTGTAGAGTCATTGTCAGTTGAACATTACATAGCTGCCTTCCCTTAAACCTCTTCTTCCTCCAAAACATCATTCTGCATGTATTATTCCCACACTTCACATTTTTTCTATGCAATTTGCTCCTACCCTTTCCTAAAGATCCCACTTTCAGTTCTTTTATATCTGTTATTATATTCACAATTGCTAGAATGGTTGGTTTAGACTTTGATTTCTATTTTTTAGTAATTGCCATTTTGGCAGCCACCAGAATTAAACTCCGCAAGGCCTTATTATGTCAAGACAATTCCAATTCTGTGCTCAAAACATCATTTCTTTAATTATACCAATTTGCTCACCCAATATTTCTGACAGAGTAGTCTGTAGGAAATTGTTATAGTCTGCCAATTCATTACAGTCCCAAAAATATATATTCCCAGTTACCTATTGCTTCCCCATCACCCCTCCAATATTTGCAATATACTTGAGTTAAATTTCTTTGGAGTTTGCTTGGGGTATAAAATATCTATGGAAACACTTCCAAGCAAAAATTCTAAGTCTTCTACATTTTTTTGCATATTTGGGAGCCATACATATATTCTCCCCCATTGATTCTTTGTGAATTGCTTATCTAATCTCTCTTCCCAATCCTTTCTAAACTCCTCCAATTTATTCCTATAGGTATCATGCAGTGTTTTATATGCCCTACTAATTATCCTTTTTTTATCAGAAGATTCTGTTCTAGACTCTATTAAAAACTCTACCAGTGCTGGAATTCCACTTAGTTTCCCCTATTCCTTTATCTTTGCCTATACTCTGATATCAATCCCCGATAAGGACGACAATCTTTAGCCTGCAGTTCAAATATATTCTCAACCTCTTCCCATTCTATTACCTTTCCCTCTCTAATTAGTTGCTCTCAATTCCATGATTCTGTTCCCAGCTTTCTCCTTTAAATTACAGCACACCTCTTGCCTATTCCCTGTGCCCCTGATTGCGGTCATCCCTATCAGCTGACTCTCCTTTCTCCACTCCCATGTTGGCTTAGTTCTTAGAATACTTCCTGCCACTTTATGAATATAATATTCTGTATGGTTCACAAGCCATACTCCACTTGCAGTTCTAGCAGCTTCTCTGTACTCTACATTTTGTAATGTTTACATTATACATAACATAATGGTTATGGCATATGACATGTACATGGTTATGGTAGCAGCAGCATTTATTATTCAACTGTAGTTTCCTTTAGTGATGCATTCCTTCACAAGCAATGACAGCTATATCACCAGATTTTGTCTGAGGGCACACACAGTGTTGGAGAACATATTTCTGTGTAGCAGGAAAACAATAATAAACCATTATCTTTCAAAAGTAAGGCATAAAATGCATCACAGACCATCTTGACACTCAGAGGTTCAGGGACCGTGATGTCCTCCTCACCTCAGGGTGTATAAGTGGCTTAATGATGCAGGCTTAGTAGGGGTCCCATCTAGTCTAAAACCAGCCCTACTTAGAGGAGTGCACAAAAGGCCACTATATCTTGTGGTGACTGGGGATTGGGAACAATGTGAACAGTATTTATTTAATTTTCCTCCTAATTAAACTTCAAACTTGTATATTGAAAGTTACTTTAGCTCATCTAGGGACAAGGTTCTGTCTAAAAGAAACAAGTTTGAATACATTATTGTTATAACAGATTGCCTGCTCCGCCCCTGTATGGCATCAGCCTCAAGCCATTCATTACTGACTCCACTGCCCAGGTTACTAGTCAGTCTTCACTCCTCTAGGTCAAAGTTAGGACTTTATCCCTCTGCATTACAGTGCTCATGTTCTGTACATAACTCACATCATGCATTACATAGGTAGGTAAGTACTAGCTGCCCTCGTGGACCATTTTAATCCTAGTCAGTTTTCCTTGGTGAGAATCAAAGCTGGTACCTCTTGTCTATGAGGTAAACACCTTAACAATGACACTAACCTCCAACCCAGATAAAGAACTCCCTACTCTTTTCTGTCCAATGATCTACCATCAACTCAGTTTAACATATCATCCAAAGAAGAAGGGACTCTCAGGAGAAAAACACCCCCACCCCTTTTGCTGTACTTCATTGTCAAAAATTGATCTTTCTGTTGTGGAAATAGAACCCACAGCCTTCTGCACCAGAGATGAATGTGCTACCTATTTTACCACTGACACTGCAATATTTCTACTGCACCCAGAAACATTTCAGTTTTCTTTTACTCTGTAGTTTCTATAACATGCAAAGCTGGTGAAATACCTTGTACATTTAGATAAAATGCTTCTGACAACCACTTAAGCTTTGCACAGACTTTTTCTCACGTGTATATCTGCATCTGACACACGCAGCTTTATTTAAAGCTGTGTGAGTGCTTTCAGGTGACCATAAGAATGTCACGTGTTTTATCAATTTTTGTTGGGGTTTTTTTGTTGTTTGTTTTGTTTATATATACATACATGTATCCGTGCACACACACACACACACACACACACACACACACACACACACACACATATACACATATATATATATATATATATTTTTTTTGAACCTTTATTTTATTTTCATCTGTTATTGCTGTCTTGTATACTTTTTAGTCATCGCATTCAAATGTATATTTGTGTTCACTCACTTTGCATACAGTCAATGTTTTTTCTAATGTAAAATCACACTTCCTAAACAGACTACCCCATACTTTCTGATTTTTATCCCATTCAGATGTCTGTCTTGCCTCTGTCTTGATTATATTTGTGCCATACACAGTTCTGCCTTTTTTTATTTTTTTCATACATGTCAGCAAAAATATTTTCTCTGCTTTTATATTGGCTTTTCTTTTGACTGCTTGTTAGTCATCAGCCATCCAACACCTCGGCAGATTACATTTCCTCTGAGAGGTGAGAACCACTTGCCAAAGGCCATCATCCAGGCAGCCAACATGGGATTTTTTTTATGTAAGGCTGTAACTCCTCCTTTGGCAGCTGCCATATGGATTTGCATATGCGAAGGCCGGTTATATCTTCCTCTGTGGTTATACACATTATTGCACATGCCCCATGAAGGGTGACCAGGCAAATGCAGTGTGGCAGTACTAAGGCCATGCTCTTTTTCCATATACATGCAGGGTATCTCTTCTCCCATAGGCTATGGCATTGCAGTAGGCCACACCACCTCCCTTACTCCCTCCCATAAAGAGAGAGCAAGCCAAAGTTGGCATCTTGGTCCCAGTCTCCTGTGCCCAGCTCATCCAGTATCCAAGCCAATAATTAATCTTGAGTCATCTATGCTGCAGTCAAGCTTCATTCATTTATACCATTGAGGCAGGCACATTTTCCTTCCATTTTATGAGCTTAGCTACAAAAGCATTTATAGTTTCTGGTGACCATTTTTTTCTGGTAAAAGAAACAAATGCCCTGTATTTGAAGGATTTAGTTTTGGGTGACAGTACAATTGAAATCTTTCTCTTATTGCTGCTTATTTGCCTTTATTTTTTCTCTTTGATAAAAGTCTTAAATGGCTTTATAGGTTCATTGTAATTTGGGACATATAGGAATGTTGCATACACTGAACTGTCTTGTTTTTTTCTGCAGTTCCACCCTTTGTGAAGTACTGCTCAAATTTCTTGATACACAGCTTACAGTTTTCAGACACGCTATTGTGTAGTCTTAGAGCTGTTAGTGGTTGAAGTACAGGCATTCTGAGCCAAAATGCTCAAGAAGAGACAAGTCTATAGAAGTTAGTGACTAAAAGTTTTCCTATGTGAAACAAATAAAAATTATTCAGAAAGATCACTATTGCCAGCAATAATTGGGCAACACTGTACTACTCAGTAGCAAAAGACTGATTATCTGTGATTCAAAGACAAATGCTGCACTGAGGAGAAGCTCTTTATCAGCTAATTGTTATGTCCCTGAATTAAAAATGTGTTGGCAGACCTAACCATGCTAGTGTTCCCTCTACTAGCCTATGCAAGGTGGTTACTCAGACACTATCCAAAATTAACACAAATGTAAGCACAAATATATTCAGATGGCTATGGACATGCCACTACAGAACACACACACATGGCTTTGCAGTAATTCCCTGACGGAACCCTCACAGCATTGAACCTTACATTGAAGTGAATGGCTGTATGCCATCAAAAGATGGTGTGCTATTGTTATACTTTGTTCCCCAAATAGTGTGGTAGAGCAACCCTCCGAATAACTCATCCGAGTTATTCAGATGCCAGCAATATTTCTGGGGGGACAGTACATGACTATCTGGAGGTATATCTAAGGTGTTACTAGCTATTCTGGTGCCTGGGGCTGACCTCCAATGTGGCAATCCTCCTCAGTGTTACACTGAACAGCAAAAATAAATAAATATAACGTTTTAAACTGTAGCAAACTGCATGCTACAGTTTCTATGCACACGTGCACGCATACACACACACACACACACACACACACACACACACACACACACACACACACACACACACACACAGAAAATTATTCTAGTTTTTAAACTGTAGCAGTTATACTTGCAACACACTGAGTACTAAAGTGCTTCATCCCAAATACGATACTAACATTCCAATGCCAGTATTGCAATACCTCTCAACTGTACAGATTTTTGCAGAATGTCCATATTTTTGCCTCATATTTTTGGTGTGTTCCTCCTAAAATCTGTACTTTTCTAGCAAATAGGTGAGGATTAAAGTCATTGAATAATGACAAACATTTGAGATTAAGACTCCACATCCTTCAGAAAATTCATGCTAATGCAAAACCTATTATTCTATCAACTTTCTAAGTTTGTACGAGCAATATTTAAAATCTGTCCCTATTTGTCCCCCCATCATTTTAGGCTTTGTCCAGATTTTTTGCTCTAAGAGGTTGAGAGGTATAAGGTCCACTGACTTCTGCTGATGTTGCCTCCGAACACTTTGCACCAAAAGAGGTTCCCCGTTTGTCCCACCCTACCCATGTTTCTTGGCTAACTAGCATTAACTGCACCCTTAGTCTGCCACATTTGCATGCAGTGTTGCCAGTGAGACAAGAGGCCAGTTCCTTCCTACCTTTGCAGAAGTTCAGTGGTGTCTAAATCACACAGCATAACAGAGTGAAAAAAACCTGCAGAAAAGCCTTTCAGAACCCCAGAGCAAGAGTGCCATGCAAAGTATGAAATGGCTATTTTTCTAAAGTTTATGCATAATAGTGTAGGCAAAAGTTGTTTCAATTAATTTACAGTACTTTTCTGAAGATTGCAGAATGAATACTCAACAATAAAGGCAGACCCAGATGTCAGTTGCTTGTTTTATTCTGATTCATTATATATTTCTTAAGAAATAGTGTCAGTAAGATAATAGAGGCAAAAGATGCAGTCCCCTCAGCAGGTTTAATGGAGCAGCCAAAACACATAGTGTAGAGCCCGATAAGGTACAATACAATAAAACACAAAACAAGCTGACCAAGCTGCTACACCATACATTTAATGAACAATTAGAAACTGAGCATTTTTGTCTTGGCACTGCAAAGACATCAATTGAGCGGTTTGTCTGCCTTGAAAAGGGACTCTGTGTATTAAAATCACATCCAATCAAAACTGAAGATGGTTACGTATTCATTGTAATATCATTAAACCTGGATAATGATTCTGATGAAAGGTACAGCAGTATTTATTTGATTCACTTTTTTTATACTTTTCACTCAAATTTTAGTTTTACAGTTTTTTTTAGCCTTGCATTTATATGCAAGATTTTTTTACAGTGATAATTTTACAGTTTTATATGTTTTTATTTGTTCCTTATTTTGCTGCTGTTCAATACCATGCATTTAAATGATACTGGTATGTGATGTGTGTGTGTGTGTGTATATATATATATATATATATATATATATATATATATATATATATTGTGTGTGTGTGTGTGTATGGATACATAGATACACACACACACACACACACACACACACACACACACACACACACACACACACACACACACACACACACACACACACACACACACAAAGAGAGCAAGAAAGAGATGCATTTGCCAAATACTAAATGTCAGATGATTTAGAGGTTAACACAGTAGCTATAACTATGGCCATTGTCTTTTCAGATAAATCCAGAGCATTGTGTACCATTGGTAAGTATACCTCTACAGCATTTTACTTAAACTTTCAAGCAGTAATCTGTCAGTATTAGATTGAATGATTAGTATGCAAGCCACTGAACATGTTAACCTAGCTGGAAAAACTCAGCTGAGCACATTATCCTCTGTGAAATACCCATCAGGCATGCAGTGTTGACCCAACAAATTTCAGGTTGCTGAACTGTAGTATTTCATTTAGTCTCATGACCTTCAGAGAAGCCTAGAAATGGACAAGTCTAAATGAAATGCGACATTTTTGCAATAAGCATACTTGACTAATACAGTTGTCATTTTTAGTTCATTGTCCATTTTGAGGTTGTGGAAAATGTTAAAAGTTGATATTGTTGATATTCCTCTTCAGCATGTTAAGACATTTCAGTTATACCATAAAGGTTTTCCTTTATCAAGTGATATTTAAAAATATATAAATTCTGCTGAAATTAATACATAATTGCTCATGTCTTGTTTTTCTTTTGTAGGGCTCAGCTGCCAGAATCGAAACCACCTTCTAAAAATTCAACCAGGTAACACACACACACACACACACACACACACACACACACACACACACACACACACACACACACATTCTAAATTCACAAGAAAATGCAATTTTATTTTCATACTTGCACCTATAAAAGAGTACTATGGGAAGACACAAGACTGGAAATGGTGCAAGCCTTTTTGTTTAACATTTGCATAAACTGTGACAAAGATTTTTAAGTAACGGTTATAGCTGGAGTGTGCTTTTTAAAGTTTTTTTTTTCTAAAAATAAAACTAGGCAATCTTAGCTGCCTCATGAAAAATAGTTATTGGTATGTATTAAAAGTGGTCAGTAACTTTTCATTCCTGTATATGCTGCTGATGTGATTAAGACATTATTAGCATCACTTCTGGTGCAGACTTACTTGTGATCTTGTTACACCCCTCTCTTTTGTCAATTTTTATATGGATTATATCTCTTAAAGGCATGTTTGAGGTAATGCCAGCCATGAAATTAGATGTATATTTGTTATAACTCAGCTGAACAATTTGTATTTTTGGAGCTACAGTTACAGAATGGGCTCATGTAGCAACAAGCACAATATTATTTAGAGCAGGCTCTGTTCTTCGACCACTGTTCGGTTCACACAGCCTTAAGGTTTTATCTGATTTACTCATAATGAGAAGGACACAAGGAAGAAAACAGCATAAGGTGAAAGGGGTTACATGATGGGGTGGGGGGAGCTAGCATCAGTCCATGGCCAGGAAGAACAGAAGTAACCAGTCTGTAAGCAAATACACTAGTGGTAGAATAAAGACACTGGTCTGGTACAACACACAGCCAGTTCAGAAATGCTTTGTCACACAAAGACATCTTCCACTAAACTCTGGTTGGTAAGTGCTGAAATTTACATAGCGATCACCATTTCTATAACTCTGTGCATTGCTCCTTATCCTCCATATGTATCTTAAAAAAACAGAATAATCTTCAAAGGGACTAAAACATTATGAAGTACTTTTTATCTTTTTCTAAAATGCTTAAGTGAATTACATGAGCATTTCAGCAAAAGCCATCACTAATATTATAAAGCCAAATGATTCATTTTATAAGTGACAATATGGCATTTTTGTTAGTGAATTGATAGCACAATAAAGTCATAAGGTTTTTAAGGTTGCAGACCATGCATGTGGTGGTCATTGCATTAAAATCATAAACCGATGAATGCTGAACCCTCTATGCACAGCTTATGTGTATGTATGGGGTGCTCTAGAGCTATTTTTCAAGATAGCAGTGTAAATTGCACGTTCCAACCTGTTCAGACAGAAATAAGGTAGACCACAGTGCTAAAAATAAACCAGCAAAGTGATTGATAAATTGAAATGTGTATGATGTGCTAGAACTTCCTGGGAGAGAGTAAATGTTCTGAAAAAGGGTGGTATGTAGGAGAAATTAAAGATTTTCACTGTTATGGTTGACACTATCACAGAGGACATTGGGGCCTCATGGCAGGAATTTGCAGTGATAAGGGTGGAAAGGGAGCACCTCAATGCAAGATACTCAATAATAAAGCAGTGTATAAAATAAAAAACAAATAGATATAACATTTAAAAATGATATGATTAAACAATAATCAGTCCTCACTGGCTAAATCTAATTCAAATAGGTAGGTTTTAAGTAGCCTTCAGAAGCCAGCCAAGGAGGAGTACCCATAAAACCATTAAGTAAGCTTCATGGGTGTGGAGTCAGAAATGTAAAGGAATGACCTTCAGATGTTTCCCAATTCACCTGCTTTACCACCAGACCCTCCTGGAGCTTGATTGCGAAACCCTGTAGTGATAATACAACACAACCAACTCCTTCAAGCATGAGACCCAAGTCATAAATAAGTAAATTAACTCTAAGACCCAGTAAATTATTCTGTATTGAGTCTGAAGCCAATGTTGCCTGTATGAAATAGTTGTAATGTGTTGGTAAAGAGACATTCCAGTTAGGAGCCTCAACTCTGACTTCTGTGCCATTTGCAAACAATTGATTTCAGTGTTAGGGAGTCCTATGTAGAGAATATAGCAAATGTAGCAACAGAAAGAGATTAAGTATTGAACAACTGAGAATTCAGTCTGAAGTAAAGGTGCTTAATTCTGGAAATATTTCACAAATGGAAGAAAGGGAGTTTAAAAGTGGTAAGACACATGGTTCCTGAGTTGGTGTTATCTCAGGTGGGTGTAAAAGATCCCAGGGCACCTGCTGAAAAGAGTAGAAGTTCCCCAATACCCTAGCCAAATTTCCCCTAGTAGTATGAATACCACCTAGGGTCTCCTCTAAAAATGAGCTACTAGCCTAGTGGGACTAACCCATTCAACAAAGGATAAATACATAAACAAAATATATCCTGAGATTTCCCTTACTGCCTTGTTCACTCTGATAGGAAAATAACTTGATTGAGCCACTTTATAAGGAAACATCTTAAACTTATAATTCCCTTGACCACAAATACAACAATGGGTTCAAAAAATGAGAAAATGCTCTTTGTGGGGCTATGCTGACAGCAAATTATCCTGAAGGCTACCCTCCATTGCTAGTAATATTGCCATCTTCACATCAGCCTTAGCAACAGTATCCTCTGATTCACAAGAACTCAAGTGGCCAGCAGATAGGTACACACCTTGAATCTGTCTGTAAGCCTAGAGTTAAATGAGTTTCTACTGAAATGCTAAATGTCAGTACAATAACTGCTTCCAGTCCTTATATCCTTAGCTTGGCAAAGGCACTAAGAGCAAAGCTGAATGCTATGGTCCATTTAATACAACAGCTAGGACTTGAAAGAATTCAAAACTGTATTTGAATTAGAAACAATCAAATTGCTTCTTGAATTCAAAAGGCGACTGAAATGGAGAGGGATATTTTCCTTCTCCTTCAGCAAAAACTATCACAAATGACAAAAGAAAATCAACATTTGAAACAAGTTCAGCAAAAAAACTTTTGATTAAGAGATTACAGCTAGATGTTGTAAGCTTCCAGTAATAGGAATTCCTGATAATGACTCTCTTCTTAGGAATAAAATAATGAATCAGGGAAGCAGAGAAACAGTGCACAAACCAACCAATAAACCAATTACATGTACTGTAAAGGGCTAAGACAAATTCCTTAAAAACCACCATGACATGTTGAAGATTAACACTGCTTTAATAAGAACATGAATCCAAAGACCACAATATAAATACATATACATAGCTGGATGTGTTTTTATCGTTGACTTTTCATAGGAATGCAAAAAACATTTGATTTCTGAATTGCTGCTTACACCATGACATTCTATTGAGTTCTACTCAGTACGTGTGGCCCACCTAGGCCTGTTCTGAATTCACCTGGTATAATTAAGGTCTACCAAGATCTTCCTTCAGAAGCTCTTCAAAAGAGGAACCCCTTTGCCCACATCCAAAGCCAGTTATGGCACAAAGTTATAAATTCAAAATTTGTTTTCCAGCTATATTACAAATTAATGACAAAGACTTGAATCTGAAATATGAATCTTCCCAAGAAACCATAAAATAACTTTCTGCTTTTAAAACCTCTGACACAACTCCCAGCGTTACATGGAAGAACCCATCCCTGGACTGTCAGGGTCTATTTTGTTTCTGCCTTCTTTTTGGGATGTGGGCTATGAGCTGGTACCTTATGCTGGGTGGGTTTTTTTGATGCTATGTTTGAATTTCAGAGAACACACTTAAACTGTAAGCTACATGCAGTTGATTCCATAGGCTAGTAAATAAAAATACTAGATTGGTTTCAATAAATATTAAGTTTCATTCCCCTATAAAGAAACAAACAAAGTTACAGCAACATATCTCTGCAGAGATAGTTTGCCATCAAGAAGTTCATTTAACTAAAGAAAAAAAATGTCTTCAATTTCTACATAAGCAGTTCTTCCAAGTGTTTCTGAGCTCACATAGTGAGTCATCTGGTGGTGGTGTACTCCTGTTCTAAATTATTATTCCATATAGATACTTTTATAGACTCTCTGGTAGAAACCTATTTTTTAAGATTTATTGAAAAAATATATTTTTATGCTAGGTTCAGTATATGCCCCATTTACTACATATGATGGTTTTCTTAAGGCCTTGAGTATTGGCATGCAAATCTTGTCCCAGTATTGGCATAGCAGTTAATTTTCAATGCTCAACTATCCAAGAGTAACAGGTAATGTAGCTAAGCTAGATAACTTTCTTTAATAGAAGCAGTTATCTGATGTTTGGTCTTATAAACTTTTACAGGCCTCAGGATGCATGGATCTTGACCTAATATTTCAGAGACTAGCCAATCTAGACTTTTTTGTTTTTTTCTTTCTTTACATTGTTGTATCTTTTGCCTTTTCCCGGTTAGGGGACGCCATAGCGGAACTCCGGTCCGCTAATGATTGGCAGTAGATTTTTATGTACCAAGTTGCCAGCCCTGACGTACAACCTTCAATGAAGGTACACCCATTCATGCATGTCTCCACACAGAAGACACTTTAGCTGAGAATCGAACAGGACAATGTCTTATTGTGAGGCAACAACGCTACCGCAGCACCACCACACATGATATCTGATATTACTGTTCTGATGTCCTATCTCCTTTTGGTTTATATTTAATATTATTGAATTCCAAATATCACAAATAAACATTTGCATGGCTTCACAGGCCTGTCAAATCCTTATACACTTGACTTTATCCATACTCCTAAAATGTGCACAATTGTGCTATTACTGCAGATCGTATACTTAAACTTGTCAATTCTATGTCTTCTAGTATTACACCAGGCTTGGATGGACTAATATCTGAAACTTTATGAAGAGTTTAGTTCTACAAAGATTCCAGATTTGACTTGGCTATACAGTCATTTAACTAATGATCCTCTGTCAGTGGAAACATTTTCCTCACCTGTAAAGACAATAATGATTAGAAAACATAAAGATGATAGTTTCAGCAAACTATAGACATATATCATTATTTACAAATGGCTATAAGACTGTAGCTAAAATTAATACCTAGTTATCTAGTGTCACATGTAACTGAATGTACTGACTTTAATTAAAATCTTTTTTTTTACCTGATAAATCTATGGCTACTTTTAATTTCTTGTAGACCATTCCCTATCATATAATTTAAAATTACATAACCAAAAGACACACACTGATGCTGTTTTCTGTACACTAGATACACAGATTTTGATATCATTAACAGAGTCTAAGTTATTATTTTGTTATAATTTTCCTTCAAAAGTCAACAACTTAATACAGGCCTTACTTCACAAAATCAAATGTTTCATTTCAATAAATGTATGCAACTCTCCAGTACTCAGGCAATATAATGGTGTCCCGCAAGGCTGCCCTGTGTCTCCTCTAGCTGTCAGTATTAAACAAGATTCAATAAACAATTGTTCTTTCAAGCTATTTTCGTACTTCTATGACATCATTCTTACTGTATTCTAGCTATCCCTGACACGTATTTAACAAGAGAAATCTCTGGCTGTTATATAAACAAATTAAAATCTAAGATGCCTTTTTACTCAACAAACTCATCTAACACTCTCTGTTAAAATTGTTTCTCAAAACTAAAATTTTGGGTGGGCAACACTCATTATTATTTCCCTCATAAACAGGAACAAGTAAAACTTATAAAGTTACCTAAATCTGTCCTTTGCTGATACAAATTCCATAAAGTTAAAAGAAGCATCTCAAAACACACTTTTCCCTCCATAATTTCATTAGTATTGTAAGATAAGGAGACTATAGATCAAATTTATCTGGAGACAGGGCATCTCCTAGAGTTCTATGGGGGGTCTTGACATCTTCCTCTAAGAAAGTCAGTTATAATGTAAAAAATTGCCAAAATGTCTGCTTGTTCAAATCCGGATAAATTACCTTTTTTATAGTAGCAACCTCCTCTTAATTCACATTATAAACTTGTAGCTGTCATAGGGCATCCTCACATCTCAACTCTCTTGGAAAACTCAGTGATACCTAATTCACTGGCATTCTTAAGCAGCATGCTAACAGTGACTATTTCCATACTTTCTCTGTTCTAATTAATGACCGTTTAACGGTCTACAGCTGCACAAGTTAGGCCAATCACATCCATACTCCCTATGCTGAGCAAACTTATTCAAATTTTGTCTAAAATGTTTACCGGCCAACTCTCATCTTCTACTAGAATCTTTGAAACTAAAAGGGGATTAGCTAATCACACCCATCTATGGAGTGTCTCTGAATATGATTATATTAATAAAACAATAAAAGCTTGGAGAATTCACCTCAACGCTGTATGGTAAATAGATTATTTCTTCTGTCTTTGGTCCAGTTGTAAATGTATCTTTGCCTCTTTAGAAACGGAAAAATTTAACAAAAAAAAATGTTACTTAAAGCCACTGCATCCTGAAAGAATGGAATTGCCAAACCTAAACAAATTTTGCTGGTACAGATGTACACATGGGAATTTGTATAGTGGCAGTGTCCCAGATATTTTCATTACCGGGAAAGCACTACATGCTGTGTTAACTGCATAATGAAACATACATTTGTTATTCCTACCACCCATGAATTCTGGCTTCTTTGACCACCCCCTCAAATGAATCCATCCAGTCTCAACATACATTGCTATTGCTAGCATGGTTTCAAAGAAATTTCTGCTTTGTCAGTAGAACAAAAAAAAAAAACTTCCTCCTGAATTAACCCTACCCTTAAATGAACAGTTGCATTCCTTTACTTTATTCTTGAAGTTTGAAATGTTGGTATTACAGAATTGGAATTCATATACCCATGCTCAATAATTAAGGCTTCTATTTTTTTTCCCAGCATGAAGAAAGAGAGGGAAGTTTGTGGTATAGACCCTCAAAGACACTGTACTTCAGTGATGGTTTATGTTAGAACTTAGTGTAATCTTTTGTGTGTTAAAGCAATAAAAATACAGGCAAAAGTAATAATTAAACACAAAGGTCAAGTGGCTCTCTGCACCCAGAAGCATTGACTATCACAATAACAAAATATAGGCTATGACATAATGGAATAAGGGTTCAGCTAAAGTGGTGAGACTTAAATCAGCAAGTAGTTTTATATCTGTCTGGATTTTCAAAATAATACAGTGCTAATCTGATTTATTTCTGTTTGATTAACAAAACAGAGTCAATTTATTAAAATTGTAATGTATTTATTTTGCACTGCATACATACCTCTCAACCTCTTAGTGCAAAAAATCTGGACAAAGTCTAAAATAATGAGAGTGCAAAAGCCCAAAACAGGAACATATTTAAAACATTGCTCTTACAGACTTAGAAAATTCCTAGAATAACAGATTTTGTATCAGAATATTTTCTGACAAATATGAAGTCCGAAACTCAAATCTATGTCATTATTTAGTGACTTCAGTCCTCTGTGATTTTTCCAGAAAACCAAAAATTTTATGAGGAACATACCAAAACATGAGGCAAAAATCTGGGCATTCTGCAAATATCAGGACAGCTGCGAGGTACCACTGCATAGAGAGTTTATCCTGCTTATGCTTAAACAACACAAGATAGTCTGGCAAGTAATCTTAGTTTGAGATTATGGATAATAAATAGTCATAGAACTGTTGATAGCATAATATAGAAGAGTGGGTTACCAATCATAACTGACTTATATAGTCGAAACCTAAGGGCTGGGATAATGTCATTTTGCTGGTTTGACTGTTTTTAGGAGGGAAGGGATGTCCATCTAGTCTTAAAGCCCATAATATGCAATAGAGAGTGGAAGATCAAGTCCTCCAAAATATGAAATATAATAAAATTGCAATGCACAAGCAGATTCTTTGCACACATTCTATACTAATGCTGGACGTAGTGTGGGATTATAGACAGACTTTACAACAGGAGCGCTGCAGCAGAATATTCTAAGCACATGATCCAAGAAAAGCTCAAACAAAATCCACTTTGATGAGGAAACCACAGAGAAGGTGTTTATTATGCAATAAAACCTATATATATTTAACTATCAAAGAAATAAGCTTCCCCTTAAGTATGTACTTCATTGGGTTAAAAATAAAAAGCAAGGCATCAGCAACCACTTGTATATATATCTTGTACATACTATGACCAGTTAAAGTTAAAATTCATTAAGACAAATTTCTTACTCCAGACAGTATCTAAAAGTATATACATTATAATATCCAAAATAAATCTGTAAATCAAGCAAAAACAAAAAATACCATTGTTCATCAGTAATCTAGGCAAAATCTATTTCATTTTATTTTGGCCTGCTTCATTTTCAACAATGGTTTGAGGCAGACTGCAATATTTAATCCAGGTGGCTTACCAATTTCTGGTAAATGCATCCATTCAGTTCTATTATTTGATTGCTAGTCTGTCTTTCAGTCTTCTATTACTCTATCCAGCATAGACTACATGGCAAAAGCCACATGTGGCTAAATATATAATATTCCTACTCTCACAATTAGTATAAAGGTCCCACCTGTTGGGGGATGTCAAAACTTGGTGTCACTTAACACCTATCTACAACGACATAATTTGTGATATAGATGTATTACAATTGCTTGAGGAGTATGGTTATTAATGTTCTTAGGCATGCATTTATAATATAATTTTTGCTTTTAATTTTTATACCTTCTTGAAAACAAAATTTGGTTTCAACAGTACATCTTTTCTTATTTCATCAGAGTTGCTCAAGATCACGCACTTATCTAATATAGATACCAGTGGTGCAGCAGGTAGCACACTCACCTTTGGTGCCGAAGGCTGTGGGTTGAGTTCCCACACCAGATTGATAGATTGCTGACACTCCTGTAAGTATAATAAGGCTGCTGCAGACCTGATTTTGTTGTCTTTTAGATGAGAAATTAAACCAAGGTCCTATCTGCTTGAGTTGCTGGTAGCTCCAGTGGATGTAAAAGATCCCACAGCTACTATCAAAAAGAGTAGAGTCCCTTTAACACAACATTTACACATTTACAAAATGTACATATGTACAGGCACATATAGTTGCATTTCTATTTCTTACTAGCAGTCTTTTTTCTTTTAACATCCTTATTGTCATTCTTTTATAATTGACCCCCCCACTCTTCCTTCCACAACAGTAATCTGATTTTTGCAATATATCTGCCAATATCCATTTTCCATTAACCAAAATTTAATTCACTCTCTTTTTCTTTCCAAATAACTATATTACATAAAATAAATTCTTATTCGCCTTTCTCGCATATTCTTTCTTCTTATTCTTATGATATCCATACTTAACTTTTAAAACATTATAAAAGTAGGTTAAAAACAGTTTTAAAAACAGTCTTACTTTAATTAATTGATTAGTTAAGCATTAGTTACTATAGTGATGTGTTTTTAAGTTGCTTAATTGATGTATATGTGATTATTGTTTGATTGTTTAAATTGATTAATTATGGAGTATGCTATTTAAATGTAGGTTTCATTCTGTAATTTAGATCTGAAGAAGCGTGGTTTCCACGTGAAAGTGCTCATCTGTTGTTTCATTAAATTATCATTTTTACCTGGATATATTTTCTTGTGGTGGTCCTTCCATGTCTGTTTGCTGATATCCATACTTAATCATATCTATATTTTATCATGAATATTCTCAAACAAAATTATTCACAAAACATTTTCCAAAGTTTCGCCACTCTTTTACAGAGCAGAAACATATGCTCTTTTGTCATTCCTCTCCACAAGATAAATATACTTCAACTTTCTTTTTTATATGGCACAGCCCCCTTTACTGGTAACTTATTTATTTCTAGTCTCCATAGGAAATCCTGGCACTCTGCTATCTTGGAACACCACTTCTTCCTTACTTTAATGGCTTTGTTCACTTCCCCTGACAAAATTTCCCATGGATTTATGTGATAATATTGTTTCATCACATTATTACAGCACATCCTTCCTTCTATCTTTTTGTATATCATCAGTTTTTATTTTCCATGTTAGTATTTTTTCATGATAATGTTTTCATTCACATATTTGTTCTCTCTTTCTTCTTATTCCAATCATCTCTCAAATTTTGTGTTCATAGATTTTATACTAGGCTAATGACCATCAGGGTCTTTACAAGCCTAGCTGTACAACACAACCCAGTTTTGTCCCCGAGTTCTTTTGATGCCTGTATGGTGGAGTACATTGGTAAAGAGGTAGCTATAGCTTATGTGGGAAGGATATGCTAGCTGGGGATTAATTGACTTACTATTAACCTCTGTCCGTCAGATACCAGAGAGCCACACCGGGGATGAATTTGGGATTTCCCATCCAATGATCAAGGTTCCTTTTGAATAGGGTCAGGGATGAACTCTGCTTCACATATATGGGAAGCTTATTTCATTGCACAGGGATGCTTTGAGACACACATCACTCTCTTCAGCATGCTCTGTTTGTCACAGGCAAAGTTCAAGTTCATGGATCTAGTGTCTCTGGTGCTGTTTGTTTTATAGATATGCAAAAGATCCATCAGAGCTGGATCTAGTACTTTATATGCTAGACGTAGATTGCCTGTCAGTTATTTGTAGGATACTGAGTACAGAGACAGGCCATTAAGGCAATCTGTGTAGGCCAGGATATTCATACCCTGAATTTTCCTGGTGAGAAGTTTTTGAGGGCATTGCAACCATTGTAAATGCCTGGTTAGGTATATGCCAAAGGAGGCACTGTACTTAGTGATGGGTCTCGCACTATGTCCTTTCTCCCCACACTGGTTACATTGTGTCTTGTCACAATCAATTAAAATGACAAGTCCCCACTAAAAAAATATGATTTAATCTGTCCAGCAAGCATATCCAGCATATCTTAATGTTTCTCCATGACCAGACAAAAAAATAACACTGAAGTGTTTCACTATGTTTTTTTTCCCGCATTTCAAAACAGTTTTCGGCTTCCAGCCTTCATCTTCTATTCCTTAAATTTCTCTGATCTCTAACTTTCACAATGTTTAATTTATCCTTTGCTGACTGGGTTAGTCCCACTAGGCTAATAGCCTTTTTCTGGTGACATCTGAGGTGGTATTTTTGCTACTAGGGGATATTTGCCAGGTCACCAGGGAACTTCCCCTACTCTTTTTGATGGATACCTTGGGGTCTTTTATATCCCCCTGAACTGCCACCAACTCAGGCATATGGGGCCTCAGCTGAATGTCTCATATGAAGTATGGCACACACAGGAGTGGAAGGTTGGCATAACGATTAAGGTGTTTACCTTACAGACACAAGGTACAGGATTTGATTCTCTCATGGCGTAATTGGCTAGGCTTAAAATTGCCCACAATGACAGTTAGCCTAGTACTAATCTATGAACCTATGAGTAAAGCACCCCCCCAAATGCTGTACTGTAGTGTGAGCAATTGATCTACCTGGTGTGGGAATAGAACCCACATCCTTTTGCACCAAAGATGAGTATGCTACCTGTTGTGCCACTAACACCTATAATCAGTTTCACACAAACCCAGCATGCATTTTTGACATTATTTATTTATTTGCATTTGTTAACCGGGATAGTCCACTGGGTCAAGATGGCCCATTTTCAGTGGAGGCCTGGGGAGAAAAGCTCCAGAAGAACATATGTTACATAAAGCTCCACAAGAACATATATTACATTACATGATACTATTTACATGTATGTACGGTTACATTATGTTACTTAATGAACAGTATTTAAATCAATGCATCAGGATAAAGCAGGTTGACAGAGAGAAAGCTGAATTAGATACATGTTTAACAGAACAAAAAGGGGGGGGGGGTAGGAAGACAGTCGGTGGAGAAGTACTTTAGGTAGGAGCATGAGAGGGACATTCCCATTTGGAGGATAGATATATGAAGAGGTGGCTGTTGAAGTTATTATGGTTAGGTATGTTGCGTAGGTGGGAGGGGAGAGCATTCCAGAGTTTGGCTATCGTGAAGGATAGTAGTAGTTGGCCTGGGAGATGAGAGGGTTTGCGTACTTGAAGCAGAGTTTGGTTCTCTGATCTTAGGGAGCAGGGGGGAAGTGTAAGGTGTTAGTGCTGTGGCTAGGGATGGACAGTCAGGTTTGAAGATGAGCTTGTGAGTATTGGTGAGTTGTAAGTATCTAAGGTAGATGGGGAATTCTAGCCATTTGAGGTTGAGTAGTGAGTGGCAGTGATGGGATGAGCTTTTGGAGTTAGTAGCGAATTTGCAAATTTTGTGATAGGCTTCTAGTTTGGAGAGCAGGCCTAGTTGGAGATTGGTAAATGGTGGAGTGCCGTACATGAGGGATGGGAGGAGGAAGGTAGTTGCAAGTGTTTGCCAGGTGGAGGGGCTGAGGTAGCGATTGTGTCTGTATAGGAGACCTATCTTCTGATGGGTTTGTTTGATGGCAGAGTATATGTGGGAGTCAAACCTTAGGTTTTCATCAATAATGATTCCTTGCAGTTTGGTTGAGGGGACTATTTCTAGTGGAGTTTTATTGTGGCTTGTAATGCAGAACAGATTTCTGTCTAAAGTGGAATTTCTCGTAGGGGTAAAGATCATTAGTTTTGTTTTGGAGGCATTTAGAGCAAGGTGATTGGCTTTCATCCAAGGTTCTGTTTTGGAGAAGGCAAGCTGGGTTTTTATTAGTTTAGTGGGGGAGGTGGCAGAGGAGATGATGGTGGAGTCGTCTGCATATTGGATGATGGAGGCATTGGGGATGGAGAGGTACAAATTGCTGATAAATATGTTAAAGAGCAGAGGACCAAGAACAGAGCCTTGAGGGACTCTGGTGGGTGTGGGTAGGAAAGGAGAGGTAGATTCCTTCCACTGGGTGGCTTGTTGGCGGTTAGATAGATAGCTGGTGAACCAAGCAAGGGTGGAGGGAGAGAGATTTAAGGATGAGAGCTGGGATAGAAGTAGAGGATGGGAGATGGTGTTGAATGCTTTTGAAAGGTCTAAGAATAGTGATGATACTTAATTGCCCTTATCACGTGCATGGATGATGGTCTCTAGAAAGGAAAGGAGGGCAGTGATGATACTGTGGCCTGGGTGGAAGCCGTGTTGGGTGTGGGAGAGAAGTTTGTTTAGGTTGAGATATTGCATGATTTGGGCATGGGTGTTTTTTTCAGTATTTTTGAGAGGGGGCAGAATATGGCTATAGGTCTGAAGTTGGTTGTATCTATGTTTTTACCGCCTTTATAAAGACAAATGATGTATGCTTGGTGCCAGTTGGTACAGACGTATGATTCCTGTATAGATCTGTTTATTAGAATAGATACAGGGTAGGCAAAGGTTTCAGCGGAGTCTTTGAAGAAGGAGGGTGGTAGATTGGTGCATTATGAAAGGGTTTTAGCTTGAGGAGAAGTATTTTTATTGTGTTTGTGGAGATGGGTTTGAGGGTAGAGGCAGAGGAAGGAGGAGGGTTAGAGGGAGGAGCGTTGCTGTTGGAGTGTGCAGGAGGAGTGGTCAGGAAAGGAGGATGATAGTTTAGCAATAATATCAATGAAGAAATGGTTGAAATTAGTGGCAATTTGCAGATCTGAGAGAGTGGGGTCTGGGCATGGGTTGCTTTTATTGCCTGGATGAAAAATAGAAAACACGGAGCTCCAAAATCTTTTTGTAATGGATGAGTGAATGGATTGGAGGTTATTGTAGTAGTTTTTGCGGTCTTTGGTTAACAATTTTTTGGCTAAGTTACGTACTTGTTTAAATTCTAGGAGGGAGCTGGTTGTGTTTTGTTTTTGGTATTGTTTCCATTGTTTGTCCCGCTGATGCATGATGTTAGTTTCATGGGATAGCCAGGGGCATGGATTTGATTTGATTCTTTTGGATCTTGGCGGGGCCTGTTGATTTAGGATGGTTAGGAATGTTTTGTTAAAATAGAAAATAACATCGTCAAGTGGGAGAGTTTTTAGGGGTGACCAGTCTATATGTTTAAGGCATTCTGTGAGTGCATGTGGGTTGTAGGAGGTTAAGTTGCAAGTTAGGATATATTGGTGATGTTTTGGGGGGGGTGAGAGATATGCTGTCAATGAAGGCAGGTAGATGGTCGCTGAGCGGATCTGGTAGAAGACTGGCTTGAGAGGCAAGGTGGAGGTGGGTAGTGAGTATCCAATCTATGATGGTACCAGACGTTCCATCTTTGTTGGGCCTGGTTGGAAGGTTTATGAGTTGGGTGAAGTTATAGAGATTGATTGACTGGGATAGGGTGCTTGAGTTGATGGATGCCCAGTTGATGTTTACGTCACCAAGAATATAGGTTTTGAGTATTATATTGGAGTTAAACCAGGATAGTATGTTTTCTAGTGTTTTGGTGTTATTGCCTGGAGGGATATAGATAGAGCAGATGCATAAAAATTTGCAGTTAAGCTTTAAATACCCTATTATTTCGGCATTGGAGAAGGTGGGGGTGGGGTTGGATGGGTAGATAATAGCTAGGGGGAGGTAAAGGACTGCTGTAGGCTGCTAGAGTGCATGCTAAGAGTAGGGTACAATGTACAATTAAATTAATCCATTAGTGTAGGTCAGATACATACACGCTAGTTAATTCAATAATTCAGTAGGTAGTCCCAGGTAGTTGACCAGTGTAGGGGTATTCCCGTTTACTTTGTTTTCTTTGTTAGGTTTGTTGGGGGGGGGTAAAACACCCGAGAAGTGAGACGCTAGTTAATTCAATAATTCAGTAAGTAGTCCCAGGTAGTTGACCAGTGTAGGGGTATTCCCGTTTACTTTGTTTTCTTTGTTAGGTTTGTTGGGTTGGGTAAAACACCCAAGGAGTGATGATGCTAGTTAATTCAATAACTCAGTAGGTTGTCCCAGGTAGTTGACCAGTGTAGGGGTATTCCTGTTTACTTTGTTTTCTTTGTTAGGGGGGTAAAACACCCGAGGAGTGAGCGAGTGCAAAACGAGCAGCCTAACAGCAGAAATGGCTAGGTTGTGGAGGACACACCAAACCTATCTACTTCCCTCTTTCTAAACATCATCTTCCAGTTCTTCATTGTGAACTGTAAAGCAACATTTTTAACATTTAAATTACTACCAAAAACAAAAAAAAGGTTCCATGGATAATTATCTTTTTGTTACACATTTCCAGAAATTTCAATGTCAATCCCTCAGTTTCAAATGTTTAGTCACAAAAAGTCTGTATCCCTATGTGTATAAGAGACCAAATTTCATGAGCTTTATATCTCAGAAGAGTTAAAAAATTGTCCCATACATAATATTCGTCTATTACAGTCTCATTTTTGTTCTTATTCTCACAGCTGGCCTGTGTTTGTTTTTAAAAAATGGTTTTGCTTACAGTTTGTTGCTACTCTGCTTTTTCACCCATGGTCACTGCTGCATTCTGTCTTGCCACATGACCTGCTTCCTCCTCTGCTTTTAACCTCTCCTTAACTTTTTCAGAAGTGTTGAGGATATTATCTGCCATCTCACGCCATGTATCAAGACAACTGTCTCCTGGATCACCCTATTCGATTATTTTGAGCAGAATATCACCCATAAGTCCTCCTGATGCCACTCCTATTATTTTCTATTATCTGAATAACTCCAGTGGACTCACTCACTTCATTCTTTGAGGCAGCTAAATGTATGAATTTTTATCTGCATTCGGATACTCCATACCAAACAAAACTTTCTCCAAATTCTAATTTTCTGTCTCCAAACTATCTTCTCCTTCATGGTCCTGCTTCTTTTAGGCCCCTTCCTTGCTGCTGTAGGAGCCATCCAGCATCATCTACCAGCTTGTAAGAACAGGGGAAGTTCCATTAGGCTCTGGCCAAATTTCCTTTTTTAGTATAAATACCACCTCTGGTTTCCCCTTAAGAGGTCACTAGCATAGTGAGACTAACTCAGTCAACAGTAAATAAATCCAGGAATAATATCTGCTATAACAGATAGGAAAAGCCATCTTTCAAGTTTCACTTCTTCCTTGTAAAGCTCGAGCCACAGCTCTTTAAAAACAAAATAGGACTGACCTTTTCACTAATAAAAAGATATTTGCAGCTGACAAAGATCAGAGATGGGTCTAAGGAATGATTTAGATATACTGGGCAGACGAGCAAAGAAGTTGCATTTGTGATTTATGCATACAAATGCAAAGTACTGGCCTTGGGCAACGTCAACCCTCCTATGAAATATTAGCTGGGAAAATGTAAATGAAGCCACCCTATCAGAAATATGACACAGGGCTGTTAAATGAAGCCACCCTATCAGAAATATGACACAGGGCTGTTAATTACACCCAGAATGGACTACTAGGCACAGAGTAATTGAGAGCAAAGACAATAGTAGACAGAAGGCTGTGGTCTATCCTCAAGAGAAAGACTGGACAAGCAAAGGGATAATGCTTCCACTCTAATGGCACTGTGATCAGATCGTACACCATTGTCATGGGATCATTTACATCCACCTGAACTTCCATAATTGAAGCAGGTATTAGGAGGGAGACATCAGGCATGATGTAAGTTGTGAGATGAAGGTGTCAGAAAAGGGCATATGATGGAGAGGAAGAAATATTATAAGAAAGTAGTATTTGTGGGGTAACACAGTGGTGCATTGAATAGCATTTCCTCAGCTTACAGTAAGAAGTTCTTCAGTTTGGCTCTTGGCTAGAGGATCTGCTGTGTGAAATTTGCATGTCATCCTAGTGTATGTGTTTTTTTCTGGGTACTCCAATTTCCTCCCACATCCCGAAGATGTGATAAGTGTATTGGTGACTCTGAGCTGTCTAAAGATTTGTGTGTGTGTGTGTGTGTGTGTGTGTGTGTGTGTGTGTGTGTGTGTGTGTGTGTGTGTGTGTGTGTGTGTGTATTTCAGAGTGCGTGAGATATGGTGATGTGGAAGAAAGGCCTGGTCATCTACTTTCTATTACTTACTTGCATAGTATTCCCTATAGATAGTGATGGTTGATCATAAGGTTATTGTAGGAATCAGATTCAACACAACAGGCATGGGTGGGTAGAATGTTAGTGGAAGCTCTTCTCAGCAGAGACTAATTAATTAATGATTATTCATCAAAGGATTATTCTTCTGACAAATGCACAAATGTGTGAATTGCTGAAAAGCACTTTCAGCAGTCATTTTCTCAAGCTTTTTTGCAGAGTACAAGCATCCCCTACCCCAGTGTGTGGGGTGTGTGAAACCCTCCACTCACCCTCTAAATTGTATACACCAATTCCACGATCACACAACAATGGAGAAAGTGCAATACATGCCATTTGCTGAAAGTGGATTTCAGAGATAATGCAGTTGCGCTTGCTTCTGTCAGAACATAATCCTTCAACTAATACATGTTCCTGAAGAAAGAGGGGTAACATATGGAAGAACATAATAGAGGTGCACAAGATAGAGATAAGAAGATATGCATTTGTCATACTGAACAGGAATGAGACATGGAAGGGAAGAGGAGCAGGTAGCAGACTGTAGGAACGCTTCATATTTTCTGCATTTCTGAAAATACTCCTACATGGAGAGGGTTGTGATGTGTGGAATTTAGAGGGAATCCTTGTACATTTATATGCAATGAAGAAGAATCACATCTGGTTGAATTTCAGCACCTTGCAACTGAATGGCTGAAACTTCAGTTAGTCAAATTACAATTATTGGATGGAACATACAGTCAAAAATACTTTAAAATGCATCTGTTATGTATTCCTAATGTATGATTCAATTTAATATAAACTGGATTAAAAAACTGCAGAGTTTGGAGAAATATATTCCAAACTAAACTCTAGTAGTATTCATTCAGCATTCTAGAAACTATTGTAGTTTTAGCAAGTTCAGGAGTCCAGAGCGATGTATTCAATATGCACAAACTAAGGCATGAGGGGTTCAGGTACGTAGGCAGTGAGACATTTCCCTGTGGTACATTTGGATGGGGACACATGGCTGGAGTGACATTTGACTGCAGAGAAATATAGCTGTTGTGAATTCTCTGCAGGCAAAAAAAAGAAAAAGCTGCCATGCCCACAGCTTTTATAACTAAGTGCATGAGGGCAGAAGAAATAATGAGTACTGCGCTCAGTGTACAGTCCATGTTTGTGTAACAACAACATGTAGAAGTGTGGTACAGCATGGAGGAAATCTTGCATGCTACTGTAGTCACATTTATGATCCAGTATGCATTTTAGGTAACATTTCCTAAACACTGTGAAGGGGGTAGTGGTCGACACACACCAATTATAGTTACTGTCCACTGTGCACTGCATTTTTACTGACACTGACTTGCCCACTCGCCAGCTTGCTGCTGATGCCAGCCATACAGCCTGCTGTCTCATGTTGCCTTGGGGGCCATGAACATTATTTTCTCCTGTGCATTTGGTTATTGAAGCTATTGGCATGGCACTGCATTCTTCTCTCTGCCACAGGAAATTTGTACCAGCCATATTACTTTGCAGCTGAATGTCCCTAGCTAAATGTACCACAGAGAAATGTCTCTCTACCTAGGTGCCAGAAACCAAATGAGAGGCATTAAATTGCTACATGAGAGTAGGAAGTGATACAGGTAATAATACTTAGGCAAAGTTTGCTGAAAGACTAGAAGCTATTAGAGAAATAGTTCACATTTTTGATAATTATACACAGATTTTGTGAAGTGTTGGTACAAAAGGCCACAATTAAAATTGTTTAATTTCCATACCGCAGTTAAAATAAAATAATATATGAGGAAAGAATATTTAATAAAGAATGCAGTATGCATTTAAAAGGACCTAAAGTTCTTTAGAGAGCTTTCATAGTATGAAGGGAAAAGTCACACAGTTATAAGGAATATAAATTATACTTACTTCATACAGCCTCATAGTTTGAGGAGATGGAAATGCCATTGACAAAGATTCTTATCAAAAAAATTACTAAATCAGTATGAGAAAGCATGACATGCTTGGAAAAATGCTGCTCTCCAGATACTCGATTTAGTTTATTAACTTAAGACATAACAGAATTGCAATCCAAACAACAAAAATATTCATTTGACAAAAGAAAACTCTTTTAGTTAGCCATCATAATGAAAAGAAGTACAATTTAAAATGGAACAAAACAACTAATATCAAATACATCCAGTGTTATATTATTGATGTTGCTCTATTGAACTTGTGATGAGAGAGAAGGCAAGACAGAAAAAAAAATTAAAATTTTTGACATATATCTACATAGGCATTTTTTGAAGTGCCACTAGTTTTGTCAAGAGATGCATAGACATTTCCTGGTATTTATGTCAAGCAGATATACAAAGCATGTTATATACAGGAAAATACTAATGCAGGAGCTAGTATGTATTTAGTATCACAAGCAAAAAATGAGAAAAATATGTTTATTTTTTTTGTTCAAATAATTTTATTAAAATATTTTTTTACAAACAATAGTTAATGGATTTTGTAAATCAAATATTTAAGTTAAGTAACTATTTACAAATGTACATAGGCCTCGAGTCATTTGTATATAAAAAGTACAAATCATTATTGCATATACAGATGCTATACATTATTAAACAAACAGTTGGACAAATAAATGATGATTCCTTGTGACTTCTCTTCTTATGTAGGTTAATTTGTGACCACCTTGAGTGTCTCAATTAGGGAGAGAACTTTCTCCCAAGGATTGTTGGTCCATTTCCTAGGAAAGAGTCTCATTTCCTTAACTTTGATTTCTAGCAAAGCTACCTCTTTCAAAAGAGTTAGAAAATCCTCGAATGTTGGACTGATAGTTGAGTTCCAGTTCCTTGTGATACATTTTTTTGATACTGCCATTATAGTCCAAAGAAGATACCGGTCTTTCCTTTTCATTGCAATGGCTTCATATATATTCAGGAGAATTAATAACTTTGACAAAATAAAAGAATCAGTATAAAAGGCTTGCAAAAATTCACCAATATCTTCCCAAAATTTCTTTATATAAGAACATTCATACATAATATGAGACCAATCTGCATAACATTTTAATGAACACCTCCAACATCATGTTTCATTCATGTTATTAAATTTAGCTATTTTACTTGGAGTGTAAAAGGCTCTGTGAAGGAGCTTCCACGCAAAGGTTTTCCAACATTGTATATTTGAGGTTAACTTTGTAGAATATAATATATATAATTTTTTGGTCTCATTTGATAACAATAATGTACGATCTTTAGTGATGAAATTCCAAAATTTCTGATTAGCTTTTATTTTATAGTTGATGATAATTTTATATAAGTTTGAAATTAAATTTGCCCAATTAAAGTCTCCATATATTATTCCATATAAATGAAATATAAATTTGGGCATGGAACTAAATGAGGAATTATCTATTGTTCTACATAAATCTTTTGCATAAGCTATTACTGTAGTGAGAGCTAGCCAGTCAGTGCTTGATAAATTAAATGTGTTAATTAATTGATTCATATCTGAGACTATTAGATTTTCCATACATTGATACCAACATATGAAGTTGTTTCTCATCCATGAGTTAAGGGTATCTGTAGGAATGTTGTTGAAAAAGTTTTCAGTAATTTTAAATTAAGTTAATAACTGGAACCATAATTTGATATCAACATTATTATTTACAAAATTCTGAAAAGTATTGTAAATGTAATTTATATAATTTAGATTAGTAGGTTTGGTGCAGTTGTATTGCAAGTTAACACAAATAAAGCACCAGAGCTTATTATTCTGATCATTTAGTTGTATATTTTTTGCTAATTTACATTCCTCTTGAAAAATAACAGTATGTAATGATTTCCATGCTGAGGAAAATTTGGGATCTATCCAATTTACTATTGTTTTGAAAATGGATGCTTTGGTATAAGTTTCTAAATCAGGAAAGTTAATACCTCCCATCTCCCAGGGCCTAATATGGTTCAGATAAGCTATTCTGTTTTTTTTTTTTTTGGGGGGGGGTATCAAAGGAAACTTAGAATGATTCTATTTAAATCTTTTAAGATATTTTTGCAAGGAATTATAGGGATAGCTTGTGTAATATAATTACCTATGGGAGAATTACCATTTTTATTAACTGTAATCTATCTTCAAAGGTTAAATACCGCTTATTCCATTTTCCTATTGATAATTTTAGGGTATTCAGAATATTGTTGTAATTTGTAGATAAAGTTAGTTCTAGGTTTTCACATAAAACAATCCCTAAATAATCTAAAGAGGAAACTTGTTTACCAAGTATTTGATTTATGTTAGTATTTGATTTATTTTTATTATTTAATAGTATGTGATTTGATTTATAAGCATTAATTTTTAGACCTGAGATCTGATGAAATTCCTCAGCAATAGAGTTTAATTCACATAGAGACTCATCTGAGTTTGACAAGGCAAGTAAACTATCATCAGCAAATAACATTATTTTGGAGTTAAATTTATTATAAATGTTAATGCCTTTAATTCTGGGATTTGAACAAATCTCAGAGGAAAAAAGTTCAGTTGCTAGGGCAAATAATATTGGAGACATGGGGCATCCTTGTTTGGTACCCTTAGTAATTTTAATTGCTTCCGATGTGAATGGACCTAATTTTACATATGCCAGGTTGTCTCTATATATATTCTTTATTAGAGTGATGAATTGTGCAGTAAAATTATAAATTTGTAAAACTTTGAATAGGTAATTCCAATTTAACGAATCAAATGCTTTTTCAATATCTAATGTGACTATTAGTGCTTCAGCTTTGTCTTTATTTAAAATATCTATAGTGGTTAAGATTCTATGTAAGTTATCATGGGTGCGTCTGTTGTAAATAAACCCTGTTTGGTCATCACTAATGACTTTAGTTAGAGATTTTTTGATCCTATTGACCAGAATAGACATAAGAATTTTGTAGTCATTATTAAGGAGTGAAATAGGTCTATACTGAGCTACATGAAGTGAGATTTTTATTTTCCTTTAAAATAGGTGTAATCAATGAGTATCTCCATGATGGTGGAATTGTGCCTTGTGAATATGTTTTGTTTAGTGCCTTTTGTAGTATTGTTATGACAGATGATGGGAATAGTTTATAAAGTTCCATAATGATTCCATCTATGCCTGAGGCTTTCTTATTTTTACCTCTTTTAATTTTCTCATTAATTTCTTCTGTTGTAATTTGTTTTTGAATATTCATGTTTTTGCTCTCTGGTATTTTATTTAAATTTAAGTTATCTAGGCATATGTTTGCATTGTTATGAAGTGGGTCATTATTGTTATAATGTTTTGTGAAATAAAATTTAAAAGCGTCCAAAATGTCACTTATATCTGAAACTTTTTTCTTGTTATCCCCTTCATGAATTATGTTTGTAATATTATTTGCATTGGAAGATCTTTTTTAATCTCATAGCTAAATTATGCATATATTTGGGAGAGATTGAATAAGAATTTAATTTTATTTTTTCTAAGGCCAAATTGGTTTTATGCAATAAGATATCATTATATTTTTTTATTTAATTTTTCAATCTCCTTTTTTTTACAACAGGGACTTCTAAAACCTTTAGGTCAGTTTCTATGATTTGTTTTTGAGTGTTAGTTAGCTCTGATTTCCATTGCTTTGCTTTATTATTACACCAAGCAATAATTTTGCCATAAAGATATGTATTTAGAGAATCCCATAAAATAACTATATCTATGTCACTAGTATAGTTTGTATCCAAGAAATATTTTATTTCCAAATCTAACCATAGCTTAAACTCTTAATTTAGTAAAATATGCTGAAATTCTCTTGGTGATTATCAATCTTTTGAAATCCATTTAAATTCTAAGAATAAGCGAGTTATGGTCAGACAGGGGACAGAGGATTATAGAAGAATGCGATATTTTCATTTTTAAATCATGAGATACATATATTTTATCAATTCTTGTTTGAGTGTTAAATCTATAGTCAGTATGGGAGAATAGTAAGGAACTTTCATTCTTAAGACTAAATGAGTCTAATAACTGCAAGTTATCTATCCATTTTTTAAGAGTTTTCCCTGTAGATGTGATACAAAAAGGTCTTTTGTTGGTAGTCTCCTGGCTATCTAAGGTACAGTTAAAATCACCTCCCAAAATTAAGTTACCTTTAGATGTTTTGTTAATAAGTTCTGTGTGTTTTTTAATAGTTCCTATACCCAGAAACCAATACAAGTTCACCAATGTCCAGATTCTATTACTATATCTTACTATTACTATTGATAAAAGGCCCTCTTTGTCTTCATAGTTACATAAAACTTGCAGATTAATAATATTTTTCTTCCATAGTATTAATACCCCCCTGTTTTTTTTTACTATATGATGAATTAGATAGCTTTAGAAAGTCACTTGGGTTCCAAGTGAAATTATCATTAGCTTTAAAGTGAGTTTTCTATAGAAAAAACACGTGTGCTTTATTTATTTTTAGGTATTTAAGTAAGTTAGATCTTTTAAATCTATAGAAAAGAAACTTTTTCAAATTCGTATTTAGCATACAATAGTGCGCACCCCTACCACCAGAAAAAAGGAATTGTAAAGGGGCAATTCGTAAGAGGTAGCAGGATGACATCAAATGAATCAGACTTTAATGATGAGTGCACATTACTGCGTGACATGTTTAGAGATAGAGGATACCCCATCAAATTTATTGAGGCAATAGAAAAGGAGGTTAGGACAGGAAGAGATGACAAATTTAAACCTATCCTAGGTAACAGAACAAGATGGAACAATGATGAATTAAAAGTTGACAAATATGAAGGCGAAAGCAATTTTGTGTTGGATTTTAGTGGGGAAGCAGTAAAGATTAGTAAAATTCTAGAGGATGAATGGAACAGATTTAGAGAAATTTCTGACCTTGAATGCTTGTTTGTACACCCACTAAAATGCACTTATCGAAAGGGTAAGAGTTTAAAGACAATTTTGGAAGGCAAAAATGGTAACAATATAGTAAGAGAAGGAAAAGTTGGAACATTTAAGTGTGGAAGATGTTCACAGTGCCCACATATTTGTACAAGAGTGACTATTTATATTAAAAGCAGGGATTTTCTGATTCAAAGCAAATGTTTTGCAAATTGTGAAACTAGTGGTATAGTTTACATAGGTTTGTGCGACCATTGCGATGCATTTTATGTGGGAAAGTCAGAAAGAAAACTAAAAAATAGAATATATGAGCATTATCATGAAATTAGGACTAAATGCACACACAATGCACTTTACAGACACAAAAGTAGCTGTCAGGAGGCAAATTTCAACTTTTTTATACTAGAAGTAGTGGAAAAAGATATAAGGGGTGGACTGTGGGAAACATCTATAGAATATAAAGAACTGTTGTGGCAATTGTTCTTGGAAGCTAATAAACCCCCAGGACTGAATGACGCAGTTTCCCTTGCCCCAGTTTTAAAGATGAGGGCAGCTAAACTTTAGATATTAAATTATTTATTTATTTATTCATTATAAGTTTGATTTGTGCTTATTGAATAGGTAGAGTCTATATGAATTTTTTAAATATTTTATATCATACTATGAAGCTATATGTTTTTTTCTAGTATTTGTTGGTAAATAATATATTTCAACACTAGATGGTGCTAACACCTACTGATAATGAAATTGCATTAAGTTATTGTATTTGTATTATTTATGAATTTAAATGTATATGATAAAAGCATTTAGTATATAAGTTGGTTTTAGGTATCATGCTAACATTGTTAGGTCTTTTAAAATGTGTCTTTTAGATGTTGTTTTTATATGTTAAGTAGAATACTTGGTTTGTTCCCTATGGAAGTGCTCATTAAAAAGTATTTAAATGCCTTATTGATCAATTAGGTAATTAGCATAAAGGATATTTAAAGATAGGGGTGTAGTCAATATGTATTCAGTTACACATCAGAAGAAGTCATAGGAAACGAAAACGCACTGTGTTCTGTGAATTAGCGTTTGTGTGATACCTGTATTGGAGTGCTGTGAGTTACATTAAAGAGTTTAAAGCATTACTACGGAGTCGAGCCTCTTCTTCTTCTCTAGTGCCTTTGTTTGTAGTAAGTTAGATCTTTTCCTAGGATTATTTAAACCATTTACATTTAATGAGCGTAATACTGTGTCCATCTCATTAATTTGTACTTAAAAAGTTTGGATTGAAATGATGACTGTATATTTTGTCATTTATTTGTTGTATAATCCCCATATATGCATTGAATTCAATGGTGAGGCTGTTACTTCCTTTTAAATTACATAAAATAAAAATTGAATGAGGCCAGAAGAAAAAAATCAACAAATGTATAATAGCAGACCTTATACATGCATATAAGCAAATATTTAAATCTTTTAACAAACATGGAATGTATAACATTCCCAATCTGAGTAAACTAAGAAGCTCAGACAGATTAACCTTCATTGCAGAAATTGGACCAAACAATGAAAAATTAGGGGCTCCTTTGCATATTATTCTGGAGGTTGCAATTGATCAAGTCAAATATATGTGATTAATTCAATCAAAGTTATTTAGAGATGTGCTTGCTGTAGAATAACCTGGTGTAGATTTCAAGCATTTAAGTTTTATCATTTATTACATCATTGCATTGATTCAGGTATAATTCCTTTTTAATAAAGTATTTATATAACATAAGTAAATTATCATGTAATGCTTTCAATAATCCATTTCCTTTCTATCTTATATGAGTATCTATATGATGGCCAGTTCATTTCGTAACTGCCTTATAGAGCATACTTTAGTCAGTGTTGTGCAATTTGTTTACACTAGTAACAATTTATAACTCAGAGAATTGAACAATTTCTAATACCTGTCATCGCTATTATGGATTAGTTTAAATTTGTGAACTACAAGTTCTGCATATATATGAATTCCAAAGCATAGACAGTGCTGCTCAAGGCTATGCTATACAACAATTACATATGCAGAACTCTATATCATGTTTGTTACGTAACCTTAAATTTCAATAGAAAGTTTGTTTGTTATTAAATTACTAATAGCCTTAAAAATTCTATTGCATGTGTTGAGCACGGTCTTAAATTTCTATTTTACATTCGTATAATATCAATTTAGAATTGCATTTCAATGACCAACATTAATTGTAACTGTAAGTTAGATAATGACAATGATAAACAGATGAAATATTCATTTAGCTAGTTTCATAGTGTGAGTGCCCTTATAACCATTCATTTTTCAGCAGAAAAATTCCATTAATAATGTATTCTTGTAGGTTAGATGTGCTTGTCTGAAATAATAACATTTTGCAAGCTATTCACTGTTTGCACTCTGTCTATCATAATAAGCTATAGTTCAATACAATAAATATGAGATTTGTCTTATTGCAAGCTTGTAAGGACCCAGTATCAGATTGTCTTGCATATTCTTTCCTCATCTAGTCAAGTAACTGTTTCTGAGTATACCAAAACTTCCTTTGATACTTCATTGAATATGGTGACATGCATATTTCTTGTCATTTCTCTTCTTTATTTACTTATTAACTAAATAATGCAGATTCATGGAGAACTTCAAAGTATCTAACCATGGGTCTAATGCTGAATATTCCACTTTTATCTGTATAAATGTATTCCTTTATTTTTGTTTTATAATATCTAACAATAAGCTATAACATCCTCTTTCCATCCCTTCTTTCATACAGTATATATATTAAGTAGTTATCCTATTTACAGAAGTGCTGTCACTTTAAGGCCATAAGGAAGCATAATGTGATTACACACTAGAATCGTGTGGTTGCGTCAACATCATCTCCAGTAGTAAGATAATCCGGACTTCGGTACTTTGTTTGTTTTTTCACTGTCTATAAAATTATTTGACAACTAAACAAAGAAAGGATTTGCTAATACAAGACTTGTGTTAAAGGGGTTTCATCGCATATCTTTAAGATGGAAGGTAGATGTTCAAACAAACACTTCGTGATGACTTAAAACTGTGTTCCTAATACGTATATTAAATTAGAAAGTATAATGACTTAACATCGATATATTGTGTTGTGTTTATTGTGTTTTGGCACTTTACTTTATCAAATGATCATTTTGCCTTTACAATAGTGCACATAGTATACTAAGGGAAGCTCACGGACTAAGCAGTGAAGCTTCCCTACATGTCTCGCGTAACAAAAGCTTCTCTTCACTTTTTTGTGAGAAGCAGAACCTTTAAGTGAAATCTATAACAATATTTGACAAATAATTCAACAGGATCTATTCATTATCTAGGCTGAATTAATCCATGTTTCATTGCATATGATTCAAATGAGTCAAACATATTTAAAACTTGCATGCCAATAACGATCCTTGCCTATTAGATTTAAACACTTTTGTACAGTCAGTATTTGTAGTACGTTACATTAATATTAAATATCTCCTCCCCAACCCTCATTGTTATACTTCACCATCACACAATAAAGCAATCATTAAGTCTATTGTATGTGAATGGAGTATTCATATTACTCACAGATATTTTGTGAGTAGCTTGAAATATAAGTAGACAAATACATATTTGTTACCTTTAGCCTGAATTTTTAGTTTTAGTTGATTCTTTGAGAGAAGCAGTAGAAGGAATACTTTTTGAGTCAGTTCTTTGCTTTTTTTTCTTTACATCAATCCAGTTATTTTTCTCAGGGGATCTTTTTAATGTTGTAGTAAGAGACCAGTCCATTTCTTCTGGAACTGTGACCAAATTATTGTTCCTTATGAAAGTTATTGCTTCTTCGATGTCATTAAATGTCCTTGTTTCATTTGAAGTGAAAATCCTTATTTTTGCAGGATATGCTAGTTGTGCTTTTATTTTATTTTGTTTGAGTAACTTTACCAGTTGCCAGGCTTTCTTTCTCATTTCTAAGACTCTGGAGGAAAAGTCATTGTCAAATCTAATTAGATTTTGCTTATACTTCAGAGGGGACTTTCTCCAAGCACATTTCAGAACAAGCTCTTTATCTAGATAAGAGAGAAATTTAACTACGACAGACCTGGGTGAGAATGTTAAAGATGTAGGAATGGGTTTCCCAATGGCTCGATGGGCTCTTTCTATACCATAAGAGAAACCTTCTTTCAGTTCAAGGATGTCAAGTAACCATGAATTAAGGAAAGAAAATATGTCATCTCCTTCAGATTTTTCTGGTAAACCAAAGATTCTCACATTAGTCTTCCTTTCACTTTTTTTCCATATCGTCCAGTTTGTTAATAAGCCATTTATTTTGTTGCTGGAGAAAATCACCCTGGGTTTCCTCCTGTTTGAGCCTTCCATCTATATCAAATAAGGACTCTTCAATGTTTAATATTTTGATTTGCTGTTACTGGAGAAGTTCTTTAAAAGTTTCAGTTTGAGTATGACAACTTTCTCTCAGGTTTTCTAAGATAGTTCTTGTAAAGTTGAAGATATCAATTGAATTTCTTTCCTCAGAGTAGAATCTGCATGTGAGTTCTTTGAGCCACTCATTTTCCCAAATCAACTTTAAAATCTCCAGAGATTTCTGACAGGAAATTCTTGAAGAAAATATTCCAAAATTGAAATACTAGTAATAAAAATACTAAGGAACAATAATTAACTGTTTTTCCCAAAATAAAAAAAAAAATATTTCCTGTTATTTAAAGTAGTTTTAAGGAGCTCTAAACAGTGCTGCTTTCAGAATGCCATCTAGGCTCCGCCCTAGAAAAATATGTTTAGATATCACTCTTTCACTATGAATGGAAAGATTACCTGCTCATAACAAAAGACATTTTAGAGGACTTTCAAGATGGCTGCACACAGATCGACAGTTTAGTTTGTTCTCCCATGTAAAAAAAAAAAGAGAACTAGGGATTATTAATTGTGCCAGTTTTAGTAAAACTCAGTTACTAGTTAAATATACTTCCTGGATGCCAGCAAAGAAGAAATTTAGAGAATCTGAAAGAAAATCGACTAGAAAAGATGAAGAGAAAATACTGACTGGAAAGAATCCTGCAGTTGTTCATCAGAAAGCAGTTCAAACTCCAGGTTTGGTGCAAGAGATGGCTTTCATTAATTAAGAGGGAAAATGCTTCAAACATGCTAAGAGTTGATAAAAATAAATGAGAAATTGAAGGAGTATACTAACTCAAATAACAAAAGGCTGGAAAAAATGGAAGAAGCTTTAAACAGCTATTCAGATGAACTGATAAAACTGCAAAAATTAGAGGATGAAATGAAGAAAAGGCTGGCTGAGTATGAGACTGCTCATGAAGAGCTGTTTCAACCTCAGAGCTGTTTCAACCTCTATAATCTGCATGAGTTTAGAATAATTGCTGTTAAGTGGCTGTTTTTTGATAATAACTCCAGAACACTAAAATGTTTAGCACAATGACAACAGAAGGTAGAAAGTGCTATTGCCAAATGTACAACAAGAAAATTAGCCAGAGATCCTGTAGAGGTATTAGAGATATTTTGTAAATTTTATGAAAATCTCTATAAAGCTAAGAAATGTGGACAGCTAGAAAGAGTACAAATGGAAATATTTATGGAAGGCTTGGGTATGTCAGGAAGAGAATGCTTAACAATTAAGACAGCAAAAGATGAGATAAAATGATGATGTATAACCAATCTGTAGCAAAGTCTCCATGAATAGAATGCATCCCTATGGAAGTCTGGAAGCTAGAAAGGAGGATAGTGATATATAACTGGATGGTTTGGTTTAACAGCATTTTAAAAGGAGGGGAAGCATCAACATCCTGGAAGAAAGGTGTGGTGACTATAATACCTAATGATGGTAAAGACCCATCAGATCCAGCTTCATATAAGCCAATTTTGATTCTAAACCATGATTATAATGGCTAAAAGAACGACAAAAATGATACCAAAACTGAAACTTATGGATCACTGTGGCTTTGTGGACGGGAGGCAAATATTTTACAACATTAATAGAACAGTGAAGATCCAGAGGAAAGCAAAATGTAAAAAAATATATCACTGTTGTTGGTGGGTTTTCTTCTAGAGAAAGCATTCAACAAACAAAAGTGGGGTTTTATTAATAGGGCAATGGAAGAATTTGCATTCCTTGACAAAACAATAAGGTTAATTAGGGGGATATATAGGTTCATAGGTGTTTACTAGGCTAATGACCACAAGGGACTTTTTAAGCCTAGCAATGCATCCCAACTCTCTGACAAGTTCTGATACCCTTGATAAGTGTAAGCATGGGCCTGGGAGATGAACTGTTTACAGGTTACCTCTGTCCATTAGAGACATAGGTGCCAAACTAGGGTTGAATTTCCGATTTCCCATCCAGTTGTCCAAGTTGCAATTGAATTGGTTTAGGGAGGAACTCTGCTTCACATGGACAGGAAGCCTGTTCCATAGATGGGGTAGTCTCTGGGATACATACCCATCTCTCCAGCAGGTCCTATTTATATCAGAGGCAAGGTTTCAGTCTTTAGAATGGATAATTTTGGTGCTGTTTGTTTTGTGGATATGCAGGAGGTCCATCAGAGTGGGGTCTGACAATGACCTGTATGCCAGGCATAGATCTCCTCTCAAAAGCCTATAAGAGACAGAATACAGGGATAGGGCCTTGAGGCGGTCTGCATAGGACATATTACTTATGCCTTCTATTCTTTTAGTGAGGAACCTGTATGGACATTCCATTTGTTGGATATGCCTGGTTAGGTACATACCAAAGGGGGCATTGTACTCCATAACAGGTCTGATGAATGCCAAATACAGTGGAACAATGCCATACCTTTGCTTATAAGTTGGGCAACATAGAATGATGTCCTCACTACTTTAGACACGTGATGATCAAAGCCTAGATTACTATCTGTGTCCCTAAGTCCCTGACTACTGGGTCAACTCTAGGGGGTGTGTTGTCAATATGATAGTTATGAGGGATGGATGACATCCCAAAGGATACTATTATGCATTTCTTGGCATTTAGTTTCAGTCCATGGCTCTGACACCAGTTGTTTGTCTATGTCAGCCCCTCCTGGAGAACATCTGTGTCAGTGTGAGAATCAATGACAGTTCCTAATTTGCAATCATCTGCAAATTTGGTCACCCAGAGACCACTGGCTTCAGCCTTCACTTCTGAGAAGGAAATGTCAAAAAGGAGCAATCCAAGAACTGATCCCTGAGGGACTCCACTTGTGACTGGCCTCTTTGTAGAGATGGACTCCCCAGTTCTAATTTCCTGGGTCCTGTCTGTTGGCTATCCACCAGGTGACATACAGGTTTGTATCTAACCTCTTGAGTTTGTCAACAATACCCGAGTGGGGTTTTGTGTCAAATGCCTTGGCCAGGTCAAGGTAGACAATGTGAAAGATTTTGCCTTCATCCATTGCTTTGGTGACCTTCTCGAAGAAGTCCACCAGGTTTGTAGCACAATCTGCCCTTGACAAAACCAAACTGTGTTGGGTCCAGTGTCTGGAGGTTTACTGTAACTCTGTTGATCATCTCCATGATGATTCATTCCATGGCTTTACATATGAGACTTCTGCATCTGTAGTTTCCAGAGTCTGTAGATGGCCCACCTTTCTGCAGAGGGATGACTGTTGCCTTTCCCCATTCATGAGGGACAAAGCCTGTTTGGAGGCTACAGTTAAATAATAATTCCAGAGGCCCTAATAGGTCATGTTTCATGCTATTTAGAAGACATCCTGGGATATTGTCTGGGCCCATTGATGCAGTGTTCTTGGTCTTGGAGAGAGCATTAAGGACCTGTTCCTAGTGATAGTAGGGGGGGGGTTATATCTGATATTTCCTGAGGGAAGGCTGAGGGGGGAGAGAGGGGTAAAGTTGGAGCTGAATTTATCAGCTAGGAGGTTTGCTATGTCTTCTGGCTCAATATAGGTGGCTCCATTTACAATGAGCTCTGCACACAATTGTGCATTGCCTTTGAGGTGGCGAACATAGCTATAGAATGCTTTGTGATTGTCCTTGGCCTGGGAAGGCCAAACTTACCTCAAATTTGGCTTTGGTAAACTTTATTTGTCCTCTGAGTTGTTTAGTTTGATGAAAGTGCTTTTATCCTGCTGGGTGCTCCACCTCCTAACTTTTGCCATGATTTTCTTCCTCCTGTTATGCAGCCGATTTATTTTGTGATTCCACCAAGGTGGCTTGTTTTTGAGTTAGTTCTGTACTTCTTCCTGGTGGGTGAAGCTGCCTCTATGCAGCTATTAACATGCTTGTACAGAGTTTCTGTGAACAGTTCTGCATAGGCAAAAGTGGTCTCAGAGTTAACGGGGGCTTCAGATTTTGCCAGGTTCTCACTTTATAGCAGGAGGTTAGCCTTAGAATAGTTTCTAAATATTCCAGGTTTAGCTGGGGGTCCAGGGTTTATTTTTACTTCAAAGGAGGCCATTTTGTGGTCTGTCCTTACCAGGGAAGGCATTACAGTAGGGGATGTGCAGCAGTCTCCCATATTGGTGATGACCAGATCCAGTATGGTTGCACCCTGGTTGGTGTATTGATTATCTGGTCCAGGGAGTTTGTGTTTACAAAATCCAGGAATCTCTGTGCATGTATGTTTGGTGTTGTGCATGTATGTTTGGTGTCGTATAGGATTCCTAGTTAATAGTGGAGTAATTAAAGTCACCCATAAATATAATATTGGGTGGATGGTTAGTGTTTCTAATAAACTTAAATACATGGTATGGGTTTCCTGAATCATAGAGGGGGACATATAGCTTGCAAGGAAGTGGTATTGGATTTTACCTATGGTGAATTGAACATGAATCAGCTCAAGTGCATTGTCCTGCTTGACCAGCCTTGAAGTATAATTATTTTTGTTGTAAATAGAGACACCTCCACCTTTAGTCCCTGCCTGTGAAGTAGCTGGCCTAAATGTGTGGAAGGCATTATAACCTTGCACTGTTGGTGTGCCCTCTGTAGCTTTAAGCCATGTCTCAGTGACCACACAGACATCAGCATTCTCTAGGGTAAAGAGACCTTCTAGGGAGTGAAGTTTTTTGTTTAGACTCACAGCATTGAGCAGTAATACCTTCAGATTTTCTTGGTTTTGGTTTATTGTGTCGGAAGGACTTTCCAATTTGGCATTGCCTAAAAAAGGCACTATGGGAGAAGACAATGCTTTAGCTAATACTCAAAAGCCTAAAGGGGAGATGTGCAGACCATACCTGGCAAAGCAGTGTGGTCTATTGACCATCTCCTTCCATGCTGGCAAATATTGCACCACCTTAGAATGACACAAGAAACTAAGCCAATTATTATTATAAATATTAACCAAGTCAATTATCTTTTGTTCATATTGTGGCATCATCCTTGGAGAAGGTAAAATGCTGCTCAATGCTAGGCTCATACCAGCCTGAGACCCGTTGAGAGCCCCATGATGTGTCTCTACATATAGTCTAGGGAGGTGCATCTTAGGTCATTTACTCCCACTTGAATGGGTCTATATTACAACATTGAACTCGCAGGAGCCCGAACATTGTAATATCGAACCCAAATGTTCGAAATACGAAAATAGTGAAGCCACGGAACACCGATTTTTTTCCCCAGGGGAAAATCAGTGGGCTGTTTTCATGGCTTGCTATTTCTTCCACTGTGGTGCGACCTCAGAGTTGGTATATTTAAGTAGAGGGGTGTGGGGGGAAGAGCCCCCCACATTAGTTTAAGTTTAAAGTGTGCATGTTTTTTTTTTTTGTACTGGAACAGCGATTTTTTTCCCTGGGAGAAAAATCTCTGTTCTGTGTTTTCGTAATTCTTGGGTTTCGAACTTCATGGTTCGATATTGCATCGTTCGAACTCCTATGAGTTTGACAATGTGATATAGACCCACATGGACTATGACTGAGTCATATTGGTAATTGTAGTCCAATGACCTGAGTGCATGCATAATGTGATGGATCTGAGCCAAAAATTAAAGGGGGAGGGTGTTCCTCTCTGATAAGTTCTGTTTGAACAGAAAACCCAGGCAGGGATGTCATCTTCCCCTTTATTGTTTGAGTTATATATAGATCCATTGGCTAAGAAATTAAGGGACTCAGAAATTAAGGATATAATTGGTATGGTAGTCAAGAAAAGTTGGCTTAATTTGCAGATATAAAACCAGTAAAGGATATACCAGTATTATGGAACCTTTTGAGACGGTTTCAAGTCTTTTTAGTATATAAAACTATTAAAGATAGAACAAAGGCTATAGTTATAAACTATGTACTCCCATATGAATTAGTTCAGCAATACCTGTATTTATGAGGTCATGATTAAATGAAGTATTAAGGAGTATGGATTTAAAAGGATTCTGCTGTGGCAGCCAGGGATATGTAGGAAGAGACTAAACAAAAGATAATACAAAAATTAGAACTGAAAAACTGGAAGCTCCTGTATATGGATAGCAAAATACAAGCAGTGAAGATGTTTTAGTCCATTTAGTTTTACATAAAGGTCAGACATATTGTTATCTGACACTAAAGACCTTTACTGTAGCAATAAACTCTTACTTTGTATAAGTAAGACATTCAAAATTGCTAGAGACTGTCTTTACTTCATAATATGTCAAAACTCTGGAATGAAATCTCCGCACAGTTAAAACAGATAAGGGGGATCCGGTTTCTGTCCGCCTGGGATGGCCATGGTCGACTTGCTGCTTTACCAGAGATGGTTTGCACCTGGACCACTAGGCTTTCAGCTGCTGCCAAAGTCTCTTGCCTCTCCCATAGTGCCTTTTTTTAGGCAAAGTCTCAGAAAGAAAATTGCTGAAGTGAAAGTTGCCAACCATAACAAACTAAGGATTATGCTGCTAAATGCTAGGATCCAAAACAAAAAACTGCACACCCTGGATGCACTTCTGTCACTAGAGGATGTAGATGCCTGTGCAGTTACAGAAACCTGGTTCAAAGCCTCAGAGCGTAGCCTGGCCTTGCATGGCTGCAATGCCTTCCACACCTTCAAACCACAAAACAAACATGTGAGAACCAAATGAGACAGTGTTTCTATCTATATTAGAGATACATTCACCTCCTGATTAGTTAGACTGGACTAGTTAGACTGGACAACTCCATGGATTTACTCCAAGTTCAGATTACTATGGGTAAGACCCCCATTCAAATCATAGCTAGTTATAGATCCTCCTCCATGGATCATGATGTGCATGAGGCCTGCTTGACTAAACTGGAGACATTCCAAATATTGACAAACACTCTGGTCATGTGGAATTTCAATTATCCCAGCATCATCTGGGAAACCTACTCTAGCCCTAGCTCACTAGTGCAGAAATTCGTTGACTTTAAAAATGCCCTGGAATAAATTGTTCAAACCCCAACAAGAGAAACAAACATACTAGATCTGGTCCTCACTAACTTGACAAACCGATGCACCACCACAGCTCTCGGACCCTCGTTAGTTAAATATGTCCTCACATCAGTCACCTTCAAACTGGCAGTAACACCAGAACTCACAAAGGGCAATGTCAGACTAAAGAAATTTCACCAAAGCAAGCTATATCCTCCTAGGGGAAGGTATAAATGCATTCCAAGCCCCACCCCCAACTGGAAGTACTGACTACAGCAACTCTTACACTAAAGGCCTGTACAGTCACTTGTATAAGTGTATAGACTCAGCTGTTGAGAGAATCAAAGTCAGAGCCCCAAGTAAGAAAAAAGCTGCCCTGTTTGGACATCCAGCATCAACAAACTTTACAACAAATGCAAAAAGTTGCTGTCTAAGAAGTAAGGTGAGGCCCCAACAATAAAAAAGCACCCTCCTCAGCCTTAACAGGCCAATAAGACAACATGTCAAATCCTCTAAAGGTAGCTTTGAGAAAGACATAGTGATCACATCCAAGGATAATCATAAGGCCTTTTATACAGCTACATACATAGCCTGAAAGGTAGAACCCAAGCAGGTGCCGAACTAGTGACGGTAGCAGGGATGGCAAACTTGCTAACGTACAGATTTGCTGAAAATTTCACTCCCTTATTCCCTACAAACTTATCACAAACCTTGCCCCCAGCTTCCCCTCCACCATACATATCTGAAGAGCAGGTCATTAAAGCCTTGTCTAAGGCAAAAAAACACAGCCTCTATGGGACCAGACAGCATCCCAGGCTGTCTTCTAAACAAAAACCTGAACTAGCATTACCATTAAGTACCCTATTTAAAGACAGCCTAACCACTGGCTTTGTTCCTGCCAAATGGAAAACAGCAACAGTTACTCCCCTCCACAAAGGTGGCTTATCAACAGATCCAGGGAGTTATAGACCCATAAGTCTGACCAGCCTCATTTGTAAAGCCATGGTACGTATCATCATGGCCCTCATAAATAAAGACACAGACAATCTTCAAACCCTGGATTTGACTTTGTCATACCTCGACTTGGCAAAGGCGTTTGACACAATCCCACACTTGGGCAGTATCTATAAACTTAACTGAATGTAAACCCCTTTGCTGAAGATGGGTTGCCAACTGGCTATCAAACCCATCACAGTCTATCAAAGTGGATGACATCAGTCAGTAGACCTGTCACCAGCTGCATGCCATAAGAGACAGTGCTGGGCCACCTACTGTTTGGTATATATTTCTCAGAAGTTTAGGCCAACACTAAGGGTCTGTGGCTGACCAGATTTGTGGACGACTACAAACTGGGTGCAATTATTGAATCTCTAAATGATGTTGGTATACTTCAGGAGGGTCTTATGCAGAGCAACGACTGGTGTCTTAGTTATGGTCTCAAACTGAATGCAAACAAATGCATCATCATTCCCTTTGGCAAAAACAATGTCCATTCACGCTATCAAATTAACAATGCTCTATGCCCCTACAAAGTGGTAAGAGATCTGGGATCACAAGTAGGCTGTGAACTTAATTTTGACCACCATGTGTCTACTCTAGTAAGGAAGATGTTTTTGTAGGATACTTGATTAGAAAAGGCATCACCTCTACAGCAAAGGAGGTTATAACCCCTCTATACTTGTCACCAACCAGGCCTATAATTGAGTATAATGCCACTTTCAACATGTACCATACAAAGCACCTGCAGCAATTGGACAGACCTCAGAGGTTTCTGACTAAGATCAAGGAACTCCAGAACATGCCTTGCACAGACCAACTAAAGGTCCCTGTCACTATACTCAGTATTGTATGGACTTCTTAGGGGAGACTTATGCTTGGCTTACAGAGCAACCTCTGACCCAAACCTAATGAATTTGCTGTACATCTGTAAATCAAACTGGACTGGAGATACCCATTTCAGGGACCTAAATATGGCCTGTGACTTGAAGAGAATGTGATGGAGGGACAGATTTGTTTCCCAGCAACTGCCGTGTCTTTGGAATAGGCTACCAATTCATGTAAAGCAGAGCACCTCTATGACATTGTTCAAATCTGGACGGAATCTGGACGAGTGGATGGGGCACAGTAAATTCTTACCAGGGATAGTGCCCACAACCCTCCTGGATAAGGCAGTCATTACTAAGTACAGTCCTGGGTACTGACTAGAGTATCTATGGTATTTCAATGGGATGAAATGGCTAGGGTTGAAATTAGCTGCAGGTCGATATCCTAGTAACCTCCTAAGATCCTGTGATCTTATGGTAAAAAGTTTCAAAACTTTGCTTAAACTGCATCTGTGCCAAAGAAGGCTCTGTTCTTCTTGTTCACCTGGCTAGCTTTACTCAGATTACTTTTCACCAACTCTCACAGCAGCTTTGCTTCCAAATCTTTTGTACCTTATCGCTCCTCGTCATATTGCACTAATTTCCGGAACTCTTTCTCTCGCACAACACCACTAATTACAGTTCCTCTTCTGTCTATTTGTCCTTCTGCACACTTCCATAATTTCTCCTTTCATATTTCTGATCATCAATTTTTAAGCTGCATTACTACTTGTCTGTAAATTATTACTAACCTCAAAAACACCCCAGGCTGATTTTTTCTTGCAGCCATCATGCTATGAATACATCAACTGTTACTGAATTTTACTTTTATATTCAATAATGTAGCAGTATATGTTAATTTCTCTCATTTTTGTGTTAAAGTGCTATGTTCAGGTAAGAAATATTTTTAAATTATGTAAATAAACTCATACATAGATGTTTTACCCTCCATTTATAAATGTGCATCACATGTAACTTAAATATGGAGTTTTTCTCCCTGGGCCTCCATTGAAAATGTAATAGAATGGGAAAAGGCCAAGAAGACCTTTGGACTGCAGGCTAGAGAGTGCTTTCCCTTTCCGAGATTGATTTCAGAGTATTCGCAAAGAGAAAGGGATAGTGGAATCCTGCTGTGGTAGAGATTTTTGTTGAAACTACAACAGAAAGCCTCTGCTAAAAAATGGATAATTACTAGGGAATACAAAGTATTGCATGCTAACTATAGGAATCAATCAGAGGAGGTTACAAGAGATTTAGGAAAAGAGATTAGGATAAGCAATTGTCAAGGAACCACGGGAGAACATATGACTCCCAAATATTCAACAAACTCTCAAAGATTTAGGATTTTTGCTTGAAAGTGTTTGCATACATATTTTTTCTGCCCTAAGCAGACTCCAAGGATTTTTTTTCCTTAGATAGATGCCAAATGATGGAAGTGTGACGGGGAAGAAAGAAACAACTGGAAACATATGTTTTAGCAGTATAATGAGTTGTTAGACTTTAAAAATTCCCTAAACAGAAATATTTGGTGAGCAAATGTGTATAGCTAAGGACATGATTTTTGAGCTGGGATATCAAAACGTTGATTACTAGAAAATGGAAATCAAAGTCGAAACCAACTGTATTTCATGTATTGAATATTGGGATCTTTAGAAATTAAGGGTAGGAGAAAATTACAGTGAGGTTTAAGGGAAGACAGGAATTCTGCAATGTATGTAATGTTGGACTGATAGTTATGGGAAAGAATGTATGTGAGATGTATATTTTTTGTAACTGTGAACATGCTCATGTATGTTGACTATGTATTAAGTAATAATTCAATAAAAGTGTGAAAAAATAGACATTGTGTATATCCTATTATATCTCAAAGGATGACAGAATAGAGATGTCCCGGACTAACCTCACAGTAGATATTTCTGTATCTAAAATGTACATTTGGCTACATAAAGCATAATTTTCTAATTACTAGACTAGCATCACTTGACTAATCTAAAGACTTGTTCCTTTGCTTTACCATTTTTTATTACAGCCAGTTGCAATTAAGTTTGGTAACTGCATTTCCAGCCTTGACTTACTGTATTCTAGAGCCCTACAGAAATTCATACTGAGTTTTGATCTGTTCTTTGACTTCATTAAATTCCAGTATTTAATAATTTATATAGATAATGTAAAATTAAAAAGTGGTAAACCATAAAATGACTTTTCATTCATCTTTTGAACTTTAATTCCTTAACGCATTCACATAGGTGCCAGAAGCTGTTAAAGACTGGGGGGGGGGGGGGCGGAGGGTGACAGGGGCACTTAGTGAACTAAAAGCTGAAATTATTTTAGAACTATTTGCTGCCACAACATAGGTTCACTTGGAGGACATTTTAAGCTTAGCCAACTCCCTTTTGGTGCTTGAATTAACATTTTCTGATTGGTCTTAGCTATCCCCATGGCTGATAATTGTATATTAGCCCTAGTGAGAACAATTGTGATTATACCATAGATAATTTGAAGGGGCCATGTAATGGATGCAGCATTTAGGAACTGCCTCTATCCATTAGTGATATGAGGGGAAATCCTGGAGTGCATTTTCTATTACCCATCCTTAGATCCAAGTTGCATTTGAATATGGATGGATGAGCTTTGCTTTATTTTTATGGATAGTCTGTTCCGGAACAGTGGTAGCCTCTGTGATATATATCCATCTCTCCACAACATTCAGTTTAGATACCTGGACTGAGTATTTCTGATGCCATTTGACTTGCTGATGGTAGGTCCATCTGTATTATGTTGGAGGATGCTTTGTATGCCAGAAATGTCACCTCTAAGCACTCTGTAGGATACTGAGTATAGTAATAAATTTTTGAGGTGGTCCATGCAAGACCTATTGTTTAGGGCTTATATCCTTTTAGTAAGGTATCTCTGAAGGTATTCCAATCATTGCATGGGGCTGGACAGATACTTGCAAAAGTGGGCATTATACAAAATGATTGACATAATGAGAGCTTTGTAAAGGGAGACAACAACATTTCTAGATCTAGTCGCAATCACTTTGTTTATAAGCTGTGCAATATAGAAAGGCTTTCTTATGACTCTGGGTACATGTTGGGCAAAAGTTAGGTCTCTGTACACACAAATTCCCAAATGCCAAACAATTGGATCAGTTTTCATAGGGCATTGTCATGATTTTGACACCAGTTATTATTCGGGACAAACATTCCTGCATGATGGTTAAGTCATTTGGGGATTCAATAACTTCTCCTAGCTTGCAGTCATCTCAAACTTAGCTGGCTAAAACTCTTTGGTTTTTCATTTTACTTTTGAGATGTATATGCCAAACATAAAAAGTCTCAGTACCGAACCTTGAGGGACTCTATTGGTGACTGGTCTCTTCTCCTGTTTTGATCTCCTGCATCCTGTGAGCCAAGTTGGCAAAGCAGCTGGTGATGTAAGTGTTTGCTCCTACATTATTCATCCTTTGTACTACACCTGAGTAGGGGACTGTATCAAAAGGCTTGGCTAGGTCAAGGTAATGTGGTGTGAACTGTTTTAACTTAATCCATTGCTTTGGTAACAAGAGTACAGCTTAAAATTTGCCCATGATTTTGAGCCTTTCACACTTTCCTCTGAGCTGTTTTCAAACACATTTTTAGGGGCATGCATACATGTATGCATTCCTTGATTCACCTTCCTGATTGTATTAAATTATATTCCTTGTATAATACAGCACACTTGTTAGACTTAAGTTAGAGCACATTTTAAATTTGTTTAAACATTTTTCCAGTAGGCAATGAAACAAAAATACATTAACCAATAATGATCCTATTCAGAAAATTTCCATCATAAAGGTCTACTTCCACACACAACTGCATTTTAAATTTATTGTTTGAACATTTTTTCAGTAGGTAATGAAGCAAAATGCATGCACCAATAATGACAAAACTGCCCTATTCAGAACATTTCCATGATAAGTCTACTTCTACACACAATATATAAACGCAGAATCACAGTAGAGTGTAAGCCATAGGCAAGTTGCACAGCTTCTTGAACTTATTTTCAATTGGGGGGGGGGGGCAAAAGGCCAAAAACCAGGGACACATTTCAAACATTGCGTGTATAATTTTGCAAAGTTGCTTGCATAAAATGTTGTTACCACCATGCATTTCACTGCCAAGTCTTGAACCCAGAACCTTGTGCAGTACAGTCAGTGCAACATGCCACTAAGCTAAACCAGCTGTTTCTTGAAAGACAGGAAGACCAACTTAAATGGCTATCATATCATTTAGTGAATTCAGTTCTCACTTCTCATTATAGCTCTCAACCTCTTACCACAAAAATACAGACTAAAGCCAATAATGGGGTAATACAGCCCCAAAATAGGGACACATTTCAAATACTGATTTTATAACCTTAGAAAATTGCTAGAATAAAAGGTTTTGTTTTACCAGTCCTGCAAAACCAGAGGAACAGAACAACAGTGTGAGGCATAAATTCACAAGTGATGGTGGCTAGGGACTTTAGGCTTTTTTTACCTATACCCAAGGTACAGGGTTTGAGCCTGAGTACCTCTAGCCACCAGATGTATCCTACTGAGGGCATTTTCACTCACATACATTCACACACACACACACACACACACACACACACACACACACACACACACACACACACACACACCTCTGCAACAATATGCAGTGTACTCACACCTCTGCAACAATATGCAGTGTACTCGCACCTCTGCAACAATATGCCATGTACTCACACCTCTGCAACAATCTGCAGTGCACGTGCACCTCTGCAACAATATGCAGTGTACTTGCACCTCTGCAACAATATGCAGTGTACTTGCACCTCTGCAACAATATGCAGTGTACTCGCACCTCTGCAACAATCTGCAGTGTATGTGCACCTCTGCAACAATATGCAGTGTACTTGCACCTCTGCAACAATATGCAGTGTACTTGCACCTCTGCAACAATATGCAGTGTACTCACACCTCTGCAACAATATGCCATGTACTTGAACCTCTGCAACAATATGCCGTGTACTCACACCTCTGCAGCAGCATGCCGTGTACTCACAACTCTGCAACAGTATGCCGTGTACTCGCACCTCTGCAACAATATGCCGTGTACTTGCACCTCTGCAACAATATGATGTGTACTCGCACCTCTGCAACAATATGCAGTGTACTCACACCTCTGCAACAATATGCAGTGTACTCACACCTCTGCAACAATATGCAGTGTACTCACACCTCTGCAACAATATGCAGTGTACTCACACCTCTGCAACAATATGCAGTGTACTCACACCTCTGCAACAATATGCAGTGTACTCACTCTTATAGACAACAGACTCCATCTTCCATTAGCATTCAAGTTCTGTCCGTTCCTGCTTCACTCTGCAATTAAATCCTGTCAGTGCAGACACAGCAGCTAACCAGCTCCATTACAGGCTTAGAATACATCCTTTCCATTTCTGCAGGCAGCAGCTTGAATAACTCTGTGTTCCCACTCGCAAAAAAAAATGGAAATACTTGTGCTGACGTCATCGCGACAGTTGGAGGCATGGAAAATGAAAGGGCAGAGGTATGGATGATCTACAAAAGTGGGGGACTCCCCTCCCCCCACGCTCCATGATCCCGGTGTTCATGCTCATTCACTCCTGATCAGCTCAGAAAATGCTGCCTGCTTACTTCCACCATAGGAATAAAACTACAGCCTGAGCTCATCTTCAGGTAATCCATTTGTAATACCATACAGAAAATGCATGTTCCTAACTCTTTAACCATAACAGCTAGACTAAAAATGTAAATGTGAACACTGACCTTTCCAGCACTGTAAATGTTGATAGTGTGTGTCTAAGTCATCATTAAATATTTAACAAGGAATGCTGATATTATGCATATTTTTTACCTTTTTGGTAAAACAAATCACAATATCTTGGTGAATGTACCATGTATTAGTTTGTTTGTATGAATGCCATTTTAAAATTATACCTTACCCATTACGTTGTGATGCTCCTTTACTGAGATATTCGCAGAAATAAGATTAATATTATATTTCTCATAATTGATAATTAAACAAAACATATCTCATCACCTGTAAAAGATAGAGACTACATATCAGTGTACAAGTTGTGTAGCTCAATGCCAGCTTCAAAATGATGCATCATGCATGTCATCACCATGCTCCCTTGCAAAGATATGGGTGTAATAATGAGAAATACGGTTAATGTATATTTTTCATAATCCTACAAGACTAAATGAACTGTGATATCTGTGCATGTGTACAGGATACAGACACAGTTCTTTTACCCTGTTGTACATACTAATACTGTCTTTAAAATGAGGTATTACTTAGCATGTTGACACATTCCCTAGCAGTTATATACCAAAATATGAAAAAATGTCATTTTTATAACTTGCATCTTAAACCGTGATATCTGTAAATCTGTTCAGCATACAGACACAGTTCTTTTACCATGTTGTAAGGGCTAATACTGTCTTCAAAATAAGGTATTACTTAGCACATTGACATGCTCCCTAGCAAAGTTGTTTACCAGAATAATTTCCATAACCTAAGTCCTAAACAAACTGTGGCACTCAAAGGCATCTGAAGTGTCCCACACCTGTGCTGGCTACCCACTCAGATGGCTGATACCACTACTGTCTCACAACCTCCTTCACTGTCATCAGTCTGCCTTCCCCCTGCTTTTACCATTTCCATGTGTCCTTTTTCAGCAATGGACATAAGGAATCAAAGGGCTATTCTATTGTCTCTTGTCCTGACCTAAATAAACTTACTTTACCTGAAGGGAGGGTAAGTGATGGGAGAGCTACATAGGACATACACAAGAAAGGACTTTTTCTTGCTGCATGTGTCCTTTCAGGAACAGAAAGAAGGCATCACAGTGGCATCCTTAAAACCATGCATATGCAGGACAGAATAGAAACCAAAGTCTGGCATGTGCATTCATCAGTGTGATAATGACTTTTATTAATGTAACAGTGGCAGCTGCTGAGGGTTTTACCTGATAGGTGATAATAACTTAGGGTTACATACTGTAACTGTCCATATTGCCACTTAATGTGATATGACTTTCATTTCATTACTGTAAGGTTCTGCATGTTCAAACAAAGGTGATAATTGCTGCAGATAACCTGTTGAGCAGACATTCAATACATTACAGGTGCGGGTGTAATGTAAGACTGGGTCATTACCATATGGGCAAATCAGTAAAATTAGTTATACCATTTATATCTTCTCTAGCCCCTGCTATAAACACAAAAAAATAAAGAAACACTGGCCTACTACACAGGGCTGCAATGAAATGAACAGAAAGTCCATGTTTTGTTAAAAAATGTTGTCCAGGTCATGTATCACACCTCCAAACATGTTTTTTTTTTCTTCTGAAAAGCACAGCGAGCAAACCTAAAGCAGAGTCTTTTTTTTTTCCAGGGACAAGCCCCCTTCCCATACCCTTGATGTATGGGACCCTTCCAACTCCTTGACTCACATTTACTAACTCTACAATCACACATCACTGGGGAAAGGTGCATGTTTTCAGCAAAATCATTCTGGAGGTTTGGCACTTGTTCAAATTAACTTTGCAACAATGTCACATTTTTAGATATCTTTGGTTCAATTCCCAAATTTCATTGTTATGAGATGCATATTGGTGTCTCTGACCATGATTCAACTTGGAGGCAAATACCACTCCCAATCAACTTTTCTTTCGGTCCTTTCTGGGCCAACCCTTGCAAAATGTTTGCTTATCTTTTATTATCCTTGTCAGAGAACATAATCTTGCTTCTATTGTTTGTTTTTCTCATAAATCCCAGCTATTGTCTCTGCTTTGCCTGTCACAGCAAGTCTGATTGACTAATACTATAATTAATACTTTTCTTACATATCTGAAAAGAAGAAAATAAATGATCTGTTTCATTATTTGTAGAAATAGAAAACCTTTTTACAAAATCATTAGTAAACTGCGGAATACACTTACTAATACTTGGAAGAATATCGGTGTCAAACAACGAATATGCATTTAGCCTGAAACTATCATCACAACAAGAATAAAGCAATTCATAGGAATCAAAGCTAGAATCAGAAGAGTCCATATCAATAAAAACATTGTTTTTATCATTAGAAAAAATATATAACAAATGAAGTTTCCTCCAACTGACGAAACACAGTAGGCAGAAATTTGATTCCCAAATTCAATACAGACAACTCAATATCAGAGAGACATGCCAGAAATATTAACCAATTTGTCATTCAATTCAGTCTCCTGAAACACAGAATGGAAACCTACTGGAACAAAAAGGAGCTCTATATGAGTCTCCAGCTGAACAGAAAAAAGAAACCATTTTATCTCTGATATTTCTTGTTATGTGATGCATAACCACGTCTGTTTATATTGCTCATAACCCCTTTTGTTTCCTGTTCAGCAAAAATAACTATTCATTCATGGCAGGTATATGTGTCACCACAGGAACATTATGAGTGGAACTCCAAGAGTTAGAAGAGATGGAAGTGGAAACCCCTGCCTAAGATACACCTACAAGCTGATCCTGACCATCTTTACAGCCTGATGCTTATTGGCTGATCTACCTGTCCACCACAAAAACACACTGTTGGAAGCATAATCATGGCTGTCTGTCTCAAGCTTCCTTTTCTTCTAAGCCTATAGTTCATTGTTAAATTGCTTAATATTTATAAGTTCATGTAAGTTATGAGGGAAAAAAACAGTCAACCTGTTTTTGTTTCAGAATGCAGTTCACAAACTTTAGCATTGATAGATTTATCTTTGATGGTATCATATTTACTAAAGATAATAACCCATTCAAAAGCACACTGATGAGCAGCAGAAATTAGTATGAAACATTAAAGTTATTAGCAGAGTAGTGTTTTTTTTTTTTTGTTAAGTCTACTGTAGCTACCACCAACTCAGCAGATGGGACCTGGGTTTAACATCTCATCCAAAGGATGACATACTCAGAAGTGCAGCACCCTTCTTATACTGCACTGTCAGCAATCCATCTACCTGTTCTGGGAATAGAACCCCGAGACTTCTGATTCAATGGCAAACATGCTACATTTTACTCCACTAACATATGTAAAACAATGGACTGCATTATCTCAAATATCTTTATTCTGGGCAGCAAAAATCTCTTATTCTTCAGCCCTCATTAATTCATCTTTGTAAAATTAATGTTGTGCCATTAACTTTATTAATTTCTTTGAAAAAGTCACTGAAGAAGTGTATAGGATTTATGCAGTACATACAGCATATCTTCAACTCACCAAAGCCTTCGACATAATTCCTTATGCATATATTACTGACAGATTTGCAAATCTGAGAACAAATCCTTACATTGTTTTGTGAATATTTAACTGGTTGACTGACCGAACACATGTCACTTCTGAAAGCAAAGATGTTATCACCGAAGTACCATAAGATTCCGTGTTGCTCCCTCAAATTTAGCATCAATTTCTCAGGCCTTTAGCCCAACACTGAGACTATGGTTATCTAAGTTAGCAAATCACTGTAAATTAGGCATTGTTCAGTATTCCACTGAATTTCAATTGCTCCAAATATAAGTTATACCATATTAAGAAATGGAGCACGGGCGATGGTCTAAAATTAAATGAAAGAAATGTAAACAAAGCATTCTAAACCATATAGATGACACACACCTCCAGCCTAACACTGTTATAAGGGATGTGTACATATTTGTTGATAGTTCTTTATATTTTGACTATTAGCCTAATGGTTTAGGTATTTCCCTCCCATGCAAAAGGCACACAGCTGAATCCTTACATCCAGCCAGTAACTGTAACGAATCTTTCACAGAATAAATGAGTCCAGAAATTCATTGGCAAAGAAACTAGCTCTAAATTTAAAAAAATCATCATATTCTCAACTATAAAGTAGTTGTGGCTTTTGGAAAAGTAAAATTATATCCATATGCCATAACTCCTAAAGGCTTGTAAAATTAAAGACAAGATCTAAACTGAAAACTAGCACTAAAATGCATTCAAATATAGGCAACACCAGACTTATAATTGATTTGAAGAGCCACTACTTATTTTCAAGAAATATTCCATCCACACTTTTTAATAGCAGCTGACTCGTACAGTGACCCCCAAGAACAGCAACCATTATCCACTGAGTTTACTAGGTAAGAGTGGGAAATGGCAGCGGACAGTGAAGCCTTTCTTCTACATCACATGTGGATGTGCACCCACACACACACACACACACACACACACACACACGCACACAATTTAGAAGTCAAAAATCCACCATATGTCTTTAGAATATGTGTGGTGGAGGGGGACAAGAGGATCCAGAGAAAATCCACATGAACTTGGAGGATATGCAGACTTCCCAAACAAAAGACCCCAACCATAAAACAAACTGGAAAACTTTCTGTAAGAAGAGAATGCTACTTAGGAAATGCTTAATAAAGATAAGACAAAAATGTATATGATTTGTACAATGACTTCTTTTAAATACTGATCACTTATTCTACAAGTGCCAAACTGTCTTTTCCATCCAAACTATAAAGTCGATGTTCAGTCTCCAAGATGGTCAAGGAAAGAAATGCCTGGCTGTGGATGACTCAGCATTGACTCGGTGTCTAAGGTAAGCACTAAAGAAAGTGTAGAAAAAAATCCGCAATCCATTAAAACAAAAGGTTAAGTGTCAGAGGATTAGGAATCGGAACAGAATGTTGGTGAACACTACAACTGCACCTCGCAACACCTAGCAATAAGGAAATAATTCACTGACAAAGTATCTATTCATGTGTGATCTCTCTCTTCCTAACAGATGGCTTAACTATCCCTAAACAAAAAACAAAAAAATATATGCTTTCTTATATTATGCTAACCTGAATTGTCCTTCAAACTGCTGTTACTCTGGGTATTTTGGAGCTTGAGTGATGAATCCTCTGGGCTGCAATTTGATTGGATGCCACTACTTGCATCACCACCAGGGCCAGTGAAAGAATGCGGGCTAAGCAATGGAGTTTTCTACTGCCCATAAGTAAATTGGTTTTAGAGGGCTTTATAGAGTTCTTTTACACCTCCTTCTATATTTTTTAATTTTCCTTTAGTGCAGCTGAAGGCAGAATGCCAGTATTTGTGTTCACTATTGCTGGGAAAGCAGAGAAGGTCAGAGAAAATCGGCTAGCTGTGAACGATCACAACCGTAGAAAGGGTGCACAGCAAGCTGATTTTCTCCAAAAATTCCTAAGTAAACAATAGCTAACTGTACTGGGAAAATAAAGTTAAGAAGGTAATTAAAAAAGCTCAGGTACCTTTTCACTTTAGTTTTCAACAGTACAGTTACATTGTGTTTATGAACTTAGTTCCACTTCTAGATGACATTGAATATAATGCAACAGTATAGCTACCGCCTCAGGGAGCGCTCGGATGTAAGCTTAAATGCACCCTGTGGCGGTACTCTGGGTTAGTGAATTAAAGCTGTATGCTGCTTTGACAACATTATTTAATTTTGTTAATTCATTTTCCATTTACCTGCCCAGTCCAGTTTAGGGTGAAGGGGAAGCCAGATCCCTATCCTGACACTCAATGGTTTCCCAAGGCAGAAAAATAAAAATAAATGGGATGCAAATCTAATGCAGGCTGCAAGCACTCATTCAGCCACACACAGTACATATACCCGTGGGCAAATTGAAGGACCACCAATTTATCCATAGCATGCTCTTAGGATGGGGACAAGCATGGCATTTAAGACATTAGTGACTAATACACCACTCTGTGAACACTTATCTGGAATTCCTGTGAGTTGTACTAAAAGATTATTATTGCAGTGTCGTAGAGATCTCCCCGTAAGATGCAGCATTTTATATGCATATGTATGTGTGTGTGCGTGAGTGTGCATGTGCTTATATAGATAGATAGCAATATATCACGTTATCAAAATCTTACTAGATTGAATCACTAAAGGTCGACCTCTAGTGATCGATGTAGTAAACCATCGAATAACCTTAAAAAACAAAAAGACAAAAATAAAAACTGACTAGCGTAGGCAGGGGGGCAAGCCACCCAGCACCCCCCACACCCCCCTACTTAAATATTCCAACTCCGAGACCGCACTACATTGAGGTAAATGGGAATTTCCCCCTATGGAGATTTCCGTTTACCTGCACAATGTTCTGCGCTTTCGATGTTGTGGTGCCGACAATATCCGCTTCGATATTGTCCGCTTTCGACATCGTGAAGTAGAACTGATAGCTACATGTATAGCTATATACATACATACATGCATATATACTAAGCAGCAGGGGGTTCTTCTTACAAATTTTGGATATTTTATAAAATGATACTCTTGTGATCACACTTTTATCAATCACAAATGTGCTGCATCTCTACTGTGGATCCCTTTGAGTTACTGGAGGAAGGTAGAGCCTTGGGTAAACACAGGAAGACGAGTATGCAGACTCTGCACAGAAGCTGTTCCAGCCAAGAACCAAACTTCAGAGCATCTTAGATGTTCATATAGAAAGAAAAGCAGTGACATTGCTCTTTTCTCCCAAACACAGATTAGCCAAATCTACCTCCCCTAGCTATTGTTAACTAATAAGTCTACAGACGAAGTATCTAGTTGTCTGGCTGCATAACTCTCAACATCTCAAAGCAAGAATTCTGGTCAAAGCCAAAAATAATGGGGGGACAAAGGCCCAAAATCTGGGACAGCTTTTGTATATTGCTCTAATAAACACAGAAAGGTGGTAGAATAAGAAATTTTGCATTAGCTTGTCTCTTCTGAAAGATTATATTTATTTATTTATTTATATATTTATTTGACATTTGTTTAGACCAACTGGCTCAACAGAACCCATTTTCAGTGGAGGCACATGGAGAAAATTCAAACATAGCATTCATATCTTACAGTATCATCACATAGGTTCAAAATTAAGACAAACATAAATGTAGACATATGTAGCAATTCAAAAACATAGCACTCATATTTTACAGTACCATCACATAGGATTGAATGAAGAACAAAAACATATATATCAATTTAAGAGTACGGATGAATGGCCATTCAAAAAAAACCAAGCTGGTATCATTTCATTACAGACAGTATAATGATGTACAATAAAAACAGTGTATAATGATGTACAATAAAAACAGTGAAAGTACAAGTAAAAACAGTAGAAGTACAGAAGTAGAGCAAAGAGGGGGATGCGAAGATGATGTAGAAGTGAGATTACCCAGGAGTAGAGCAGGTGCACAGCCATGTATTGTGTAGATATCATTTTAACTAAGCCTTGAAGGCTGGTAGGCTGGGAATTGATCTAGCAGGTAGGGGGAGAGAATTTTTTTAGAAGGTTTAGAGATTATCAACTTTTTGTCCTCCAGTCTTAGGGTTCTGATTGGTTAGTAGGATTTGATTAAGTTGCCTAGTGCTCGGTAGACAGAGGGCTTGTAGATTAAGTTGTGCAGTGTTAATAGATGGACATAGTGGAGTTTGTTGGCGAGTTCAAGCCAATTAGTTCTTGTAGAGATCTACAGTGATGTGTATGGTATTTAGAGTTGGTGGCAAACTTTGCCACTTTGTTATAGCACTGCTCCAGTTTGGACTTAATGGAAATCTGTAAGTTGGTAAGAATAGTGGCACCATAGAATAAAGAGAGGACCAGGAAAGTTTTAGGCAGTGTGAATTTTAGTTGAGGTGCTTAGGAAGTGTTTATTTCTGTAGAGAAGTCATAATTTCTGGTGAGTTTTCTTTATATTGGGCTGGATGTGGAGGTTGAATTTCAGTTGATTGTCAGTAATGACTCAAAGCAGTTTGGTGTGCTGTACTATTTAAGTACTTGTACTGTATGTTGAGTATATTTTGAACTGATCTGCATCAGAAGTGGGATTTATGTGGATGAAAGAGGATGAGTTTGGCTTTCCTGGGGTTAAGGAAAAGTTGAGCAATCATAAGCCAGGTTTCAATAGCAGTAAAAGACGTTTGTGTGTTGGAGCGTAGTTTGGGGAGTTTGCGAGAGGTGCAAAGAACAGTGGAATCATCTGCGTATTGAATGACAGTTCCAGGAGATGAGGAAGCATGTAAGTTATTTGTGAATATATTAAACAGTAGGGGCCTAGGATGGAGCCTTATGGGACTTCTGTAAGGTTATAGTGAAAGGGGGAAAGTTCATTTGTCCATTTTACTGCTTGTTTACAATCATGTAAGTAACTTTGAAACCACTGTACTGTGGTATGGGAAAAGTCTAAGTTAGAGTATGTGTCCAAAAGTAAGGGGTGAGAAACCATGTCGAAGGCTTTAGATAGGTCCAGGAATACTGCAGATGCATACTTAACGACATGAAGTCTGAAACTCAAATGTATGTTATTTTAGTGACTTCAGTCATCAATGATTTGCCAGAAACCACAAATTTTATGAGGAACAAACCAAAAGTAACAGGCAAAAATGTGGACATTATGTGACTTTCTGGACATTTGAGAGGTAGGCACCACACTTTCCCTCAATATGTGTGTTGAAAAAGAATGCATAATACTCAGTCAACTTAAATTGCATTATAAAATTTCATATCATCAGTCTTTTAGGTGGAGGTTGTAATGTTAACTGCAAAAAATGCTTAACTTTAAAACTAGAGTTTACCCTTCCCCTTAAACTGCTTTCCTTCCCACATAATAGTAATTTACAAAAGAAACTTGTGAAAATCGGTAGATTTTTAATACTGGCAGGCTCTAGACAGAACCATTGTTGTTGTATCTATCAAATTCCAGCTAGACAGGCACAACTGACAAAGTTGATATAAAGGATTTGCTGTAAATCACTTCATAAAAATTCATGTCTAATCCTAGCACTAACTAAAAACAAGTACTCCCCACCCTCTATATTTTCAAAATGCCAACTTCCTTATTCTGAAAGCCTTCAAAAAAATACGTCACTAAAAATAGTCCTTCCCGTCCAGATTTTTGTTTCCTGACATTTTAACAAAATTTTCCAAGTCCCTAATTTTAAATTTCAGTTACTGGATTGCTCAGGACATGAATCCATTTGAAAATGGCTACCATCCGGTAAGGTAATACAACCTTGTCCATTGGTATGTTACCTGTCACAAATGCCACTAACTTGTTCATATTTTACTGTTATCCATACAAAATAGCATGTTAGACTTGCCCCCCCCAAAAAAAAAAGTATACATTATAAGACCTCATTCTTAACACGTGTCTAAATTAAATAGCTAGCTCAAGTAATAACACTTTCATATTCCAAGGGTTTGCCCCAGTACACTGTTTACTAATACATTTATCAGAATTTACAGGTTTCACTCGTATTGCTATAACTGTACCTGTAAAGTCACTCTTGGCCTTCATCTGTTTCAGACCTTCTTGCTCTAGCATAGTATTCTGTAATTTTCACCAGGACAAATGTAGTAACTGTATACAATTGGATGCTTCTGCTGTTCAGTGCTGTCCTCATTATTCATTATAGTGAGAACTTTAAAACCATAAATCTAGATTCAATTTGTGTCATACTAATAAGCTTTTTTTTCAGTTTTGTGTATGACTTATGAAATCTGATTCTCATCAATAAATCACTTTTAGCCTGAACAGCCTGTGTCAAACAATATCAAACAGCACCTTCCAAGGCAATGCCAGAAGTATTGGGATTTCTGTAAGATTGCAGGCTTCAACAAAATACATAATAATACTGGTGCAGATGTCTCCTATGTAAATTGTAGTGCCTCCAACAGAAATCTCCCTGGGATACGATCAGTGTAGCTGAAAGCTGGGTCATAAAACTATAATCTAGGCTTCTACCTCTGTCCATATGCAAAAACAAAAATAAAAAACACTGGCATGCGAAACGCGATCCATGCTATAGTAAAATGAAGTGCTTGCAATACACTGGTAAAACAGATCTTCATCAGAAATTGTATGTTATTTCCTGTTTAAATATCCCAGTTAATAAAAAAAAAAAAAAAAAAACAACCAAATCAAGTTCATTAATACTTTTCACTTCTAAAATGAAATTAGTTGTGAAAAACTTTTTCATAGGTTCATAGGTTGGTACTAGGCTATCGGCCCTAGGGGCCTATACATGCCTAACCATAACAATTCCCTGGCTATTTCTTCCCACATTATTTACTTCCCTGGACCCCTATCTGGCAGGATGACTGAAGTGATCCCCGGGATGAATTTCCTTTCTCCCATCCAATCATCAAGGTTCCTTCTGAAGAGGGCCAAAGAGGCACGCTTGACATGTATGGGCAGTCTATTCTAGAGTGGTGAGTCTCTGAGTCAGGAGCCTATCCCTTCAGCATGTTTTGTTTATTGTGATGACAAGGTTTAGATCCCTGGAGCGTGTGTCTTTGAGGGATTGGGATTTCTTTAAGTGTAGCATGTAAAACAGCTCTGGGTTTGACATGGCCTTGTATGTTAAGCAGAGATTGCCTCTGAGTAGATGATATGGGACAGAGTGGAGTTTTTTAAGGCAGTCCATGTAGGGCATCTGCTTTAGGCCTGTGATTCTTTTATTGAGGTATTTCTGCAGCCTTTACAGTTGTTGCAGATGTCTTGAGAGGTACTAATGAGGGATGAGTACAGTGGGACAATGACCTCCTTTTTTGGGATGAAAAGCCCTTAGTGATGAGGTGTGTCACATAGAAGGATTTCCTGGCTGTTGTGGCGATGTGGTTATCGAAGGTGAGACCACTGTCCACCTGTGTCCCTAAGTCTCTCATCAGTGGGAGGTTGGTATAATGGTTAAGGTGCTTACCTTATAGACACAAGGTGCAGGGTTTGATTCTTACATAGGGTAATTGGCTAGGCTTAAAATGGCCCACAAGGGCAGTTAGCCTAGTACTACTAATCTATGAACCTATGAACCTATCACAATTTTGGTGTTTAGTGTACTGCCACATATGCGGTAATTCATCTGACATGTTTTTCCCCCAAAGGGGATAACTATACATTTCTTGGCATTGAGCATGAGCCCATGGCTCTGGCACCAAGCATCTGTTTCTGTAAGGCCCTTTTGTAGAGTATCCACATCATTTGGGGATTCAGTAATGGCTCCCAGTTTGCAGTCATCTGCAAACTTTGTTATCCAGAGTCCCTTAGTGCTGGCCTGTACTTCAGAGAAGTAGATGCCAAACAAGAGCGGTCCCAGGACTGAATCCTGAGATATTCCACTTGTCAGTTGTCTGGAGCTGGATTTGGAGTTGGCTACTTTTATAGTGTGGGTTCTGTCAGTAAGCCAGTTGGCAACCCATCAAGTGACGTAGGGATTAATGCCCAGCTTAGTAAGTCTACCTATGATTCCAGAGTGGGGGATGGTGTCAAAGCCCTTGCCAAGGTCCAGATAGGCTGTGTGGACTGCCTTACCCTCGTCCATGGCTCTGGAGACTGATTCAAAGAAGTCAATCAGGTTCAGGAGACAAGATAGGCCCTTCACGAACCCAAACTGGGTGGGGTCCAGTGTTTGAAGGTTACCAATGTCTTTGTTTATAAGTTCCATGATAATACGTTCCAGGGTCTTGCAGATCAGGCTCATCAGACTGAATGCGCGGTAGTTCCCAGGATCCAAGGTGGATCCTCCTTGTGAAGTGGGAGTGTTCATTTGATAAATTAATGTTTTCAGCTAAATTTTGTAGTTAAATTAAAATATATAATATAAAATGGGAATATAAGTTTTGTAAATTAATGTGTTATAAGGATGCTAAGTGATTAAAACAATTCTAAATATAACAAGCCCTAAATATTACTAAGGAATATATTTTATAAAATACTTAAATATAAAATGCTGATTATTAAACATTAAATATTAAATGCAATAAAAGACAGCAGCAAGCTGGATAAATGGTTCACTAAATCCAAACGTATAGAGAGTTATGACAAAAAATAGTACTGTGAACCAAATTACAGCAACATCTATATGCATATGTAGCTATTAAACACAAAACTGTCCAAAGTATTCAAAATAATGCAAGTTTATTGTGAGCGCTATTATTAAATTTAAATGTTGAACATAAATTGACTATAGCTTCTCTGCTTGTAATGAAAGATTACTGCTGAAAGATTAGTTTATACCTGGTAACTTTGTATCATGCAATTCAATTTGCCAAAATAGTTCTCTGTACTCAAGGTAAGATTCCCAATTTACTCCTCATTTTGAAAAACACAATTTTTTTAAGAGCTTTGATATTATTTGGCATGTTTGCAAAGGGTGTTGGCTTTATCATCTTTTTAATAGCATAATTATACTGATATAGTCTTGTTTTTAGGCTTTGTTCTGTCTTACCAATATGAAATGTAGGACAGGAAAGACAAATAGCTACACATACCAGCCCCTTTGTACAACAGTCAAAACTTCCATTTGGAACAGTGATTCTGGGGTAAGTACCTATAACGATAATTGGACTGTCCTATACAAGCCTACATTGTGAACATGCACACATTTGTTCATGTCATTTATTTTATTAGTATTATATAATACTTTGGCACAACCACTTTCAAAGTGGGACTTCAAATTATTTCCTTTTTTGTGTATGAATTTAGGGTCAGCACCCAAAGTGTTAATTAGCCCAAATGACTCGAATACCCCTTGTCAACTTTTCTTCGACAGCCCTGTCACTTCTTCACTAATGGTATTGTAAGTCAGTTGCATAGCATTAATAAAATCCTTATTGACATGTTTATTTCCACATATACTTTTAGGAAACTTAATGATTGAAAAACAATGACTCTCCCAGAATGACAAGATGGTAAAACCAAACCAACAAGATAAATCCGCCAAAGCTATCAACCAAAGTCTAATAAATAAAGCCACAGGATTAGCATTAAAAATATTTATTCTGGATTCAATGATGGCTACCATTCTGTAAACACTGCTGACCTGCAGCTCCTTAATAAACCTGAGAAAAATCTGTAACCTGAGTCGATACCAAGAGGTTTGAACATCAAATTAAAGTAAAAAAAGATGCATCTACACACTTGATTAATCTATAACCAGGAAAAAAAGTGGAAATCTTTATCTATCAGGATTCCAAGTGATTAGCTAGCTCTGAAGAGAGAAATAAACAAAGGACTGTCTGCATTCTTCATTTTACCTGTCAGCTTGGGGAAAGGAAAATGTCACAAGAAGGAAAAAGCATGGAAACAACTACTACCAAAACAAAGCTGTCAGAATTACAGTCACCAGTAAAGGATGGGAGTGCGAAAAAACAAGGAATCACTAGACAGCAGGAACAACAGAAACCAGAGACTAGATCTAAAACTGATCAGCCACTGAACATGGACGATATCAAACATGCTTTATTGCCTATACAAGAAGCTTTAAAGGACCTGACTACTCAAATACAAACTTTTGCAGTTTCATGTAATCAGTTGCTGCAGAGAATGGACAAAACAGAGGCTAGAATTTCAGAAACCGAGGACAAAATAGACTTGCTGGAGAAGAAAACAAAGGTACATGATGTGGAGTTACAAGCCATGCAAAGCAAACTTACTGATTTAGAAGCGAGGTCTAAGAGAAATAATATTATTATTAGAGGAATCCCTGAAAACATTCAGTATGCAGAGCTAATACCAACTATAACACAAATACTTGAAGTTTTGTTAAATGATGCTGATGGAGTGAAACAAATTGTTATCGAAAGGGCACACAGAGCACTGAGAGAGGTACAAGCTTTTAATATGCCTAGACCTGTATATGCTAAGATATTGAACTTTCAAGATGTTAGCAAAATACTTTTTACTGCAAAAAAGAATGGTGGCTTTGTTATGTGGAAAAATAATAAAATATCTCTGGCTCAGGATTTACCACTGCAAGTAAGGCAAGCTAGGCAGTCTTTATCTGCATACTGTAAATTTCTGATTGACAAGCAAATTAAATTCCAGATGAAATATCCTAATGTGCTTACATTTATGGTGGATGGGATTAAATACTCTGTTTCTACTAAAAACGAGGCAAAGGGAGTGTTTCTGAAGGTTTTTAAAGTTTTACCTGCATCAGAGGGCTGAAAGAAACTTCCGTTGAGACTGGCATGCTCCTGAGGTCAGATCCAGTATCTACTATACTTCGAGGCTTAGGTAATCCTTTGTTCCCTGCTTAAGTCGTTCAGGCCTCTGTAAAAACAATAAAACTGTTTGTGATAATCCGAGGGTCTGCTGGCAGTTTTCCAAATTTTTATGACCTCTATGAACTTTTTTCGTCGAGTGGTAAACAGGAAATCCCTTGAATGCAGCGGAGAGTGTGGATTTCGATGTAACACTTCCTGTGGTCCGGCTGTGAAAGCGGTCCCCTGTCACGAGTATTACTGATGGTTTCCTGGTTTGAGAAGCTGAAAAGAACTGATATAATGTGTTAATTTTTTTTTAACAAGTAAATAACATTAGAATATGTACGTAAAGCATATAATAACATCTGTTTTTCCTGTTTTTCCTTATGCTTATAGTTTTGAACCAAATTATATTTTTACAATATCTGCAGTGGGTGCAAGGTATAGCACTATATATATATGAATATAAATAGGTAAATACTGGCTATTGGGTGGTGTTAATCAGACAACTAATGTCAGTATAGTTAGGAACTAAAGCATGCAATTGCAACTTTGATAATTGGTAGTTGCAGGCACTGTGTATGGTACAGAATTATAATGTGGGATGCATCTATTTTTTTGCTGCCTGTTTTTTTTTTTTTTGTTTTCTTTTTTCTTTTTTTTCTTTCTTTCTCTCTCTCAATAAAAGTGGTATATAAATAATGATTGTAACAAAAGAGGTATTTGGGGTAAGTATAAGTAGCTAGTTAATATATTAAAAATGTTTTTCTTTAAATGGTAATACTAACTTACAATAAAGATTTGCTTAATTAATAGTTGGAACATAAGCTGTAGAGCAATAGCAGTGTTTGTTAGGGAATGTTTAATTTAGACTTTGTAGTAGCTAAGTTAGAATATATAGGTTGTAAGTTTAGGAAATGTTTTAAGTTTTATTACATGAAGCTTTTAAATATGTTTGTGTTTTTAACCTTGTTCATGTTTTTTCACATTCAGACCTGTATAAGTCCTGGTCCAGGGGTAAAGTGGGTAGGCACTGGCTGGGGACGGGATGTAGGAAGTGCTTCCAGATTATGTTTAGTATGCAGTTAATACATATCCATTGGATAATTTCCCTTTTATATTATTATTGGATAATTAGACCTGTCAATGTGGGAATTAGACTCATGGAACGTTAAAGGGCTCCAGAACTTGAAGAAGAGGAAGCTGTTACTACACATACTGCTACAGGACAAAGCACTGTTTGCATTTTTACAAGAAACACACTTGTTAAATGATCAGTGGGATGATATTAGGAAAAAAACTGGATTAGAGCGGTAGTGGCATCAGAAGGTAAGACAAACAGTGCTGGAGTAGCTATTATTATTAAAACTCAATACAAAGACAAGATTTTAGACTCTAAAGTGGATCAAAATGGGCGATGGTGTTATGTTATTTTATTGGATAATGCGTTTGATTAACCTCTTTTACTTTTGAATATATATGCACCATGTAATGACCAACAAAGTTTCATAACATCACTATATCCAATCTTAACACAGTATGATGGTTATTATTTTATTGTGGGTGGGGATTGGAATACCTATCAAAATCCAAAGTTGGATAGGTCTTGTCCACAAAGAGCATTTAATAAGCAGGCCGGGATAGCATTAAATGACTTCAAGGAAGATTTTCAATTATATGACCCCTTTTGTTATGCACATAATATTAATAATGCAATTAAGTATTCCTTCTATTCACCATGCCACAGAACATGGTCTAGGATAGATTTTTTCTTGATATCCAAAGCATTAATTAATTTGGAACCAGTAGTGGTTATACATACTCGATATCTATCGGATCACTCAAGAATTTCGTTAAGGTTTTCTAAGGATTTAAAAGATACAAGAATCCATAGAGGTTACAATTGGTCACTTAATCCAAATCTGTTAAATAAAAAGGATATAATAGATGGAATTGTAAAATATTTGAAAGATTTTACAGGATGAAGCTTCAGGAACATACTCCTGATATTGAATGGGCAGCAGTTAAATCTCAAATTAAAGGATTTCTTTTGCAAAAAGCCTCATATTATAAGAAAAGGCAAAACATTGATATTCAAAAACTAGAAACAAAAGTGAAGCTACTCGAGAAAGAACTGATTCAGAATTTTAATGCTCAAACAGAGAAGGAAATGTTGAAATGTCAAAGGGATCTCTTCTTGCTGCATAATAGTAGAGTAACACTTCAGGAGCATAGGTGTTTAGTGAAAATTTTCAATAAGGTTCAAATACCGTCAAAAGCATTGGCAAGGATTATAAATCAATCGAAAACAACTGTACATATTTCGGAAATACAATGCAATGACACAGTGTATTCTAAAACTGAGGATATTATTGATATTTTCAAAAAAATCTATACCAAGGTTTATGAGGGTCAAATTGATAGGTCTATACATAAACAGAATAAAAGATTCTTGCAAAAAATTAATTTTCCAAAATTAGAAGAGAGTCTGCAAGGTGATCTGATTAAACCTATATCTTCAGAGGAAATAGTATATGTAATTGAACATATGAAAGTACATAAGTCACCAAGTCCTGATGGTTTGACAGTTGAATTTTATAAAGAGTTTGCTGATAGTTTTGGTAAAATATTGTCCCATGTATTTAACTACATAATCAGGAATAAAATTAGTGACCCCCACCTTAATGCGTCAAAAACAATCTTTATACATAAAGCTAATTCAGACCCCCAAAGCCCGGATAATTACAGGCCAATCGCATTAATAAATGTGGATATGAAAATTCTAACTACCATTATAGCATGTAGATTAAAAAAGATTATGATCCATTTAATTTCTAAGGAACAGGCTGGATTTATGGCAACTAGACAAACTAGTGATAATACACTTACACTACATAATATGATGATGTATGCTAAACAAAACAACTCTAATATTTATGCCCTTATAATAGAGTCTCAGAAAGCATTTGATAGAGTGGATATAAACTTTTTGTTTGATGTGTTGCCTTATTTCAATATGCCACAGGAATTTATTCAGATACTACAAATATTATATAGTAATCCGTATACTACGTTATATATTAATAAGAGTTATTCTAAAAGAATACAGATTAAAAATGGTACACGGCAGGGTTGCCCTTTGTCCCCCTTATTGTTTAACCTTTATTTAGAACCTCTATTTTTATATATTAAGCAAAATTTGTATCATAATGCACCAATACTTTATAGGAATAAATTAGTAATGTCAGCATTTACTGATGATCTTATTATTTATTGTACAACCCCAACTTCTGATAGTGAAAATATATTAAATGTTATAAACGAATTTTCAGAAGTCTCTAATTACAAAATTAATTTGGAGAAAACTAGTATTTTCCCGTTAAGAACCCTTAAACCTTTCTCATTAATGTCCCTGGTGGGGAAGATATCATGTAAAGAAAATATCAAATATTTGGGTATTAGCTTCTCTACGGATAATAAGGACTTTTATAGTAATAATATTAAATGAGTATGGGAACTAATAGTAGCTGATTGTGGCAAAGGGAGGAATTTAAGACTACCGGTATTAGCAAAAGTATCAACAGTGAAAATGAATATATTACCACGAATGTTGTATATCTTTAGGTCTGCTCAAGTATCAATTACAAAGACAGTTTTTAAACAAATTCATAAAGATCTAGCTAAATTTATTTGGGAGCCAAAGAAAACTAGAATATCGTATGAGAAATTAATGACCCCGAAGAGTAGAGGAGGACTTGAGTTACCGAATTTTGAAGTATACTATTTAATTGTGAATGCCAACAGGTGTTTAAGAATTGCTAATTACGAAGTAATTAGTACAAAGTGGATACCAACTTGGGTGGTCTTGAATTACAAGCATATTCTACATCGGAACATAAATCCTAAAGCTTTACCCTTTTTGGATAAAAGTAGTTTGATAAAGTATGGGATTATGGACCACTTAAAAACATATGTGTCATCTTTGCAAAATTTATTCCAATCAGTAGACTTGTTGCAATATATGATGGTTTTTCAGCCTTTCCATAGGAATCCCAATTTTAAACTAAATAATCAGTTGATTGATCTCAGTAAATTCCCATTAATAGTTAATATGACTCTGATTGATGTTTTTAATAAATTTCATTTATCGGCTTCACAAGTTAGGCAGGAATTGAATCTTCCTAAGAGTTATGTGGTTGTCATGAGACAAATCAGAGAACTTGCTCTGAGTCATTTTGAAAACTTTAAACCGGTAGTCGGAATTGTGGATAAATGCTCTGAATTGTGGCAGGCTCTCCAACAGGAGGTCAAATATATAACAACAACAAATAAATTAATTAAAGATTTAAAATTCCAGGATAAAATTCTGTTGTCAGGGTATTGGGTAAACAAAATGACAGTAGCAGATAATCAGGTATTAAAAGCAATTGATTTAACAATAAAATCGGTCTCTTTTCAAAAGTTGATGTATACGCAGTTGATGATTTGGAATAATGCTTATTATACTTGTCTGAGGTTACATAAATTTAATCCTAGGAATTCTCCAACTTGTCCATATTGCACAAATCAAACGGCGGATCTTCTTCATATGTTCTGGAGCTGCAAGTGTATATATAAACTTTGGAACTCTCTTAGAACACAACTACAAAAGATAGGTTATCAAAGTTCAATGTTATCATGGGAACTTATGATTCTACATGTTCCTCCAAGAGAGCTCTCTAGGTCACAAACTATAATATGTATGAATATTTTTTTGCTGATGAAGTTATATATAGCTACAAATTGGTTAGAACCAGACAAGACATCATGGGATAATTTCAAGCTTGTGGCTATAAAGCATATATTAGCACATAAATTACTCCTGAAGCAAAGTAACAAAAATATTAATAATCCGAAAATATGGGAAAAGGTTTTTAACATTATATTAGCATAATACTGCTATTAGGAATATACTAAAGTTTGGATGTATATGTGGAGGAAACAATGTTTTGAAAACATGTATGATATGTATGGACGCAAAGCACTTCTACAAATGTTTTGGCTTTGCTTTTCTTCCCTGGTGTCTTTTTTTTTTTTGGAATAATGACGATTTTTATATGGAAGCATTTCATGAAGATATTGTATATAGTTTTGATAGTAATAGTAGTGAATTATGTGTGTGATTTTATTGTATTTTGAAAATATATATCAATAAAAATTTATTATGAAAAAAAAAAATATTTATTCTTCATTTTTGTCTAAAAGACTTCCTCAGAACCAACATCAGTAATCAAACCATACATTTTATATCATTTCAGTTATGTATATTACACACCTTGGTAACATAATAAATGATCCAATTATAAAGGCTTGAATATACTGAAATAATACACTGAACATTCCTAAAACGGCATGGACTGAAAAAGATACTACAAAAAAGGTACTATAAAAAATATTAGACATGTTTACTATCTTTCAACCTTTTACCTCCCAGAAAACATTTCACATTTATAGAATCATTTATACCTGGGGGGGGTCTGTCGGCATGCAACTCTTCTTGCCATAATGTTTCCCTTTGTTCTACTTTGGCCTTA
>NC_056748.1:606878135-606883135 GCF_019279795.1 Protopterus annectens
TAATAATTGTAAGTCTCTCCTCCATAGTAAAAAACATATTATTCCAGGTATTAAAAGATTTTGTATATTAAGAAAACAGGTATTATAATTATTATATATAATAGATTTAATATCTTTAGATAGTATTATACCTAAATAAGTTATCTGACCTGAATTGGGTACATATTTAGTAAAATCACTAATGAGAATATTTTTTCGTGTATATATAGGTAGTATTTTAGTTTTTCTTCATTGAATATTAAACCAGAAATACTTTTAAAATTCATCATGTTATCAAATAGAGACTGTATAGAAGAATTAGATCCTGCTGATGTAATTAGAACATCATCTGCAAAAAGTTGAATTTTGGATGTTGTATTTTCATCTATTTCAAAACCCTCTATGTCAGTACTGTTTCTGATCAAATTAGCCCAAGGCTCCATTACTAAAGTGAATAATAGTGGAGAAAGAGGACATCCTTGTTTTGTACCTTTAAGAATGGGTATTTTTTGTGAAACATATGTTCCTACCTTAATATAAGCCAACGTTCCTTTGTACAAATGTTCAATTAGAATCCAAGAAGTTTGTGCACTTCATTAAGGTAAACAGATAGTCCCAACTTACTGAATCAAATGCTGAACTTATATCAAGACTAATAAGTGTTAAATCTTTCTTTTTCCTATTTGCAAAATCTATTAATGTTAAAGTTCTTCTTATATTATCAAAAGTATTTCTATTTACAATGAAGCCTGTCTGATCTATAGCTATAATGCCGGGAATGATTGTCTTCAATCTATCAGCAAAGATATTCATTAACATTTTATAATCAACATTAAGTAATGAGATGGGCCGATATGAAGAACATCTAGTTGGATCTTTATTAGGTTTTAAAATTGGCGAAATAAATGTATATTGCTAAGATGGGGGGGTTATTAACTCAGTTTGGGCCAAAATAAAAACCTTATGTATTAATGAATATGTATTTTTAGAAAGGATTTTATATATCTCTGGTATAATACCATCATTACCCGGTGCTTTGTTTGATTTAAGCTTATTTATTTGTGTAATAACTTCTGTATATGAAATACTCTTGTCCAATAGTTTAATATGTTGTTTATTAAGCTTTTATTCATATTTGTGGTTATAAACTCCTTTATTTTATCTTTAGGTTCCATGTTAATATTATTATGGTTAATTTTGTGAAAGTGATTTCTAAATTCATCTAGTATTTCTGGTATACTAGAAACATTCTTCTTTTTCCTTAGAGAAAAGATTTCTTTGATATGGTTTTGTTTATTCAACCTTTTTGTTTTATTTTTAAGTCTATGTAAGTATTTGGGGCTTATTGAATAAGACAAAAACTTGTATTCTCTAAAGTTATTTTAACTTTATGAGTTAAAATTTCTTTGTATTTCTCATTTAGTTTGTTTATTTCTTCAATAACTTTCTTGTCCATAATATTTTCTTTATTATTATGTTTATAAGAGTCTAATTTACTTTGAATATCTAACAATTCCTTATCCCAAGATTTCCTTTTATTATTATACCATCTGATACTTTGTCCATATAGATATGATTTTAAGGCATCCCAAACATAAACAATGGAGACTTCAGGAGTGTTATTTATGTCTAAAAATGTTTTACTTCTGAAAGTATATATTCTTTATAGTCTTTTAGTTGAGTTAAGTATGCTGGTATCCTTTTGATCTGAACATTGAGTATTTTTATCATGAATTCAAAAACAATTGAATTATGATCAGATATAGGACATGAAATGATTTTGGAATTAATTAAATCTGTTACCATCTGGTTGGAAATAAAGACCCTATCTATTTTTGAATAAGTTTTGTATCTGTTAGAAAAAAAGGTGTATGGTAATGATTTTGAATCTATCTGATTATTAATATCATTCAAATGATAAGAATTAGCAAAATCCTTTAAATGTTTTGCATTAGATGTAATTCTTCTCTTTCCTATAGTGGTAGTATCACTTTCATGTAGTATACAATTAAAGTCACCAGCTAAAATAATATCTCCTATAGAGAATGATATGATCTTATCAAGATGATGTTTCACTGTATTAATACCAATTCCAGGTATCCAATATACATTAATTAAAGTGTAAGTCTTCCCATTAATTTGTATTGTAACCATACAAAACATTCCTTTGTCATCCTGATAAGACTTAATGGTTTTAGGAATGGGCATACTTTTATTCCATAAAATAGCCACTCCTCTTTTTCTGAGTGTGCTCTGAACTAACCAATACTGTATATTTGTTTGTGGCTAGTTTATCAATATCTTTTTTCAAGAGATGGGTTTCTTGTAGGAAGACTAAGTTGGCCTTATGTAAATTAATGTATCTTATTAGGCTTGCCCTTTTACATGGATTATTCAATCCATTAATGTTTAAAGAAATTCCTTTTAAAGATGTCATTTGGCATTTTTAAAACTTAAGAATCTTATGATCAAAATAACAAATAACAAGATAAGTAATGTTACATCTCCTCCTTTAGGTGTACCTTTAAATATAGCTGTATTTATTGAATCTCTTATGGGATTTCGTATAGGATTCAATTTTGTTTGTAGTGACAATGAATGTACAAAATATATTGTGGATGTCAAAACTATATACAAATAACAATGAACAAGTGAAAATAATGTAAGGATTAAACCTTGCATCCAGCCTGGAGTTATAAACTCCAACTTAGAGTAGTATTTACCACTCAAGTTAACCCCTACCCTAAGCAGCAGTACGTCAGCTACCACCTTATCAATTTAATACTAGTTATATTTAACTGAAGTTAACAGTTTTCAATTCAATTATCTAGCGAGACAAGACTACACATTTGGTAAAACAGCATCATATAAACTAAAATAAACCTTTTTTTTTTTTTTTTTTTTTTAAACTGTTCATACTACTATATACATCCATGTAATATAAAACACTTGTATTCAAATAGCATTCAAATAATCTTGATGTTAGAAATCAAGAGGAGAGAAAATAAGTTCTAACATTCATTTAAATCAAAAACTTTGGCTAATATGATTCAGACATTACATATATTAGGATGCATCTATTTTCTGTCATGTAAATACAGTTAACAGCTTCCAAAAAAAACCTTGAATTGCTTGTATATGAGCATTTACTCAAACTCATTATTGCCAATAGAATAAAATATTGTATTCATAGAAATTGTTATAAATCATACTTCATAGTTAAGCAGATTCTCAGAAACATTTATATACATATCTACATACACACACATATACACACACACACACACACACACACACATATATATATATATATATATATATATATATATATATATATATACATACATACACACACACACACATATACACATATATATATATATATATATATATATATATATATACACATGCATACACACACACACATACACACACACATACACACACACACACACACACACATACACACACACACACACACACACACACACACACACACACACACACACATACACACACACCTACATATATATATATATATATATATATATATATATATATATATATATATATATATGATCTCACTGAGTTGTATCTTTACTGAGCACCATCTTACATTGCTGTCCCTTCAATAAATCTGTCTGCTTTATACAAAATAATGCACAGCAAACACATTTTAGTAACCAGATTTTACAAACATGCTATACTACTGCTTTAAAATATATCACATGACAATTTCTTCCAGTATAGAGTTATAAAATTATTTATGCTTGTCAATCAGATGAATTAAATGAGTTATAGTAATGTATATGTTTGGGACATAGGTTTTTAACATATATTATTAATCTGCTATTCCTGTATCTGTGATGTGTCAGTGTGATATCTAGGTCAAAGGTGAGACCAGCTGCTTTCAGCTTCTCTGTGAGAATTCTGAGAGTTGAAGCTTTTGAAGTAGCTCATGGACACTGTGCATGAGACAGCCCACATCCCAGATTGTCTCTCTTAACATTTTGGCGGGAAACTTATTAAAAACTAGTGACAAACATTCATTTAGCAGTGTAAATGCATCTAAACATGACAAAACCTTCACAATGCATTCTACAGGTTATTACAGACTCTATGTAAGTGAAATCAAGCCCAATCAAGCCCAAAATTATTAATAAGTAACAAAACTCAACATTTTTGTTCCAACTCAACTCCTATGCGAATCTTATTATTTACTGTGTCTATATGATCAAAAGTATTTCTATATATTAATAAAGAAAAGAAAAAGAGAGTAGAAAGTTAAAGGGTGTAAGGCAGAAATAAAAAAAAATGTAAGAGAAAGCTATAAGAAGTATATACAATAGAATATTACTTACTGTTTATATTAATAGAGTTAAAAATAAAACATATTATTTACTATTATTTAGTTCTAATTATTATTAGTTAAAGCATGACAGATTATTTACAAACAAGCATAAGCAGTGTAATCAAGAAAGTATAATTAGGTAGTGTCATTCCTGTATCTGTGATGTGTCAGTGTGATATCTAGGTCAAAGGTGAGACTAGCTGCTTTCAGCTTCTCTGTGAGAATTCTGAGAGTTGAAGCTTTTGAAGTAGCTCATGGACACTGTGCATGAGACAGCCCACAACCCAGATTGTCTCTCTTAACATTTTGGCGGGAAACTTATTAAAAACTAGTGACAAACATTCATTTAGCAGTGTAAATGCATCTAAACATGACAAAACCTTCACAATGCATTCTACAGGTTATTACAGACTCTATGTAAGTGAAATCAAGCCCAAAATTATTAATAAGTAACAAAACTCAACATTTTTGTCCCAACTCAACTCCTATGCAAATCTTATTATTTACTGTGTCTATATGATCAAAACCATTTCTATATATTAATAAAGAAAAGAATAGAGAGTAGAAAGTAAAAGGGTGTAAGGCAGAAATAAAAAAAAATGTAAGAGAAAGCTATAAGAAGTATATACAATAGACTATTACTTACTGTTTATATTAATAGAGTTAAAAA